>NC_056527.1:61188399-61194037 GCF_019175285.1 Sceloporus undulatus | reverse complement strand
GCGGGGGCCGCTGGAATCGCGGTTCCAGCAGCCTCCTCCTCCTCCTCCCGGCTTGAGAGGCATCCCTGGCTGCATCCCAGGCAGGGAAGAGGTGCGGGGGCCGCTGGAATCGCGGTTCCAGCAGCCTCCTCCTCCTCCTCCCGGCTTGGGAGCCAGCCTAGGCTGCCTCTCAAGCCGGGAGGAGGAGGAGGAGGCCGTTGGAACGGCGGCGATCGCCGCGATTCATGCGCACATGCGCATGGTTTCTATTCCAGAGGCAGAATGATTTGTCTTCTTGAGCAGATACAGCAAGGGAAGCAAAGGGAAAGCTAATGTTGCTTTTAAAAGCAAAAAAAAAAAAAAAAAGCATGGCAATCCCATCCTCTGCCTGGGACAGGGGCAGATCTGACCCAAAAGCCCACAGGTTTATTAAAAAAGAGAGAGAGAGAGAGAGAGAGGCATCTCTCTCCCTGCTTCAGCCGCTGAAACCCCTGTGCCTGGCTCTTTAAAAAAGGGAGGACACTTCCCCCGATGCCCTGCAAACGTCACCATGACGATAGCTTGATTGGCAGCGGCCAATCTACAGAATGCATTCGATTTCTTTGACAGCCTCTTTGACAGCCGCTGGAACTGCTCCCCCCCCCCAGAATACATACTCACACACTCACACACACACACACACACGTAGAACCGGGCATTGCTAATTTGTTGCAAGGGAAGGTCATGGTTACGTTAAAACCAAGCAGGAATGTAGAGAGGAAACAGTAATGGGCACGTTGTATCGCGATTGTTAATGTGCATGAGCTGGCTCTCCAGCTGTTTACCGGGCTGTCATGACGGGACCTCCCCTTTCACCCCGGAAGCGTTTAAGGTCGCAACCCATGCAGGGCACCACTGAGCATGTGCGAGGGGGCCGATACGAATCGGCCAATCCTCATATTGAGCACCGGTGTGACAAAACATTCTGCACTGAATGCACTTCGCGCGAATGCAGATTGGCCAATTTGAATCCTGCCAATGCGGAGGGACTCCCAGGTATGATGGTATTGTGCGAAATAACATGAATTCGAACCGCCCAGTGCAGAAGACCCCCAGTTCCACACTCATCTGATAAGGGCCTCTCTTTCTCACACAGAAGCTACTTCCACCAAGAAAAGGCCTCACACTGGTCCAAAACACATGCAGGAATAATCCAGTTTGAGACCACTTTAACTTCCTTGAGGGAATCCTGGGAATTGTAGTTTGTTGTGACACCAGAGCTCTTTCTGGCAGAGGAAACTATAAATGTCTCTCACAAAACTACATTTCCCAGGATTCCCTAGCACTGAGCCAGGGCAGTTAAAGTGGTCTCAGACCGGATTATTTCTGCAGTGTGTGCCTTGGACCCAGTGAGGCATCACATTCTGGGTTCTCTGGGGAACCATAATGGCTGCCTTTAGGGTGATTGTGGTTGGTCAGATGCCATAACCAAAAGGAGGACAAGACCACTGTAAAATGTAGGGCGTTTGAGGGAAAATGTAGGACACAACCAAATAAAAGCTAAAAACATTCACATAAATAGCAGTTTCTGCTCAAAATGGAGGATGTTTTGGAATTTCTCCTAGTCAGAAAGCTGAAATGTAGGACATGTCCTGAAAAAGGAGGACGTGTCTGGCCATCATTTGTGCCTTCAAGTCATTTCCGACTTATGGCGACCCTAAGGCAAACCTATCACAGGAGTTTCTTGGCAGGTTTCTTCAGAAGAGGTTTCCTGCATCCATCTTCTGAGGCTGAGAGAGTGCGACCACTTGCCCAAAGTCACCCAAAGGGTTTCCATGTCTGAACTGGGATTCGAACTCTGGTCTCCGGAGTCATAGTCCCACAAACCATTACAGCACACTGGCTCTTTAGGGACGTGTGTGTGTGTGTGTGTGTGTGTGTGTGTGTGTGTGATGGTGGGAATAAAGTTCTCAATCTCTCTTATGGGTTCAACTTCATTTAAAGCAAGGGGGGAACTGTGGCCGTTTAGAGAACTTGAATTTGGATGAGGGCAAACAAAATGAAGATGAATCCAAACATGAGGCAGATCAGGGAATAGTTTTTCAGCTTATGAAAGGTGACATTACATTCAAATTCAATGGTTCAGAGTTTTGAGGTACCCCTGGGTTCAGAGGTTCAGGTTTTGATGGTGACCAGGAGTCCACTTGCACAATTAAACTGGTGCACCAACTCTGTGCCCATTGCTATGGCATGTGCCATGGTGAGGAAGCTTGTGTCTCTCTTGTTAGAACAGCTCTACTGACTACTAGTCTGTTTCCTGGACCAATTCAAGGAGTTGATTATGACCTATAAAGCCCTATATGAGCTTTCTCCCAGGCCCAAGCCTGAAATCTTCGGAGGGAGGCATAGCTCCCAGACCCACCAGTCCTCACAGGCATGTTTGACAGGAATGCCAATGTGACATAAAGTTGTGGTCTCCAGAAATCCACACTGCAGAAATAACCTGGTTTGACACTGCTATAATTGCCGGGGCTCAATGCTATGGTATTCAGGGAATTGTAATTTGTGGTGGGCCCCAGAGTGGAGTGGCACAAACTACAATTCCAATAATCCCATAGCATTGAACCCAGGCTCAATGTCAAAACTGATTATTGCTGTAGTGGGTGCAGTGCTAGTTTTAAAACGGTAAAAGTTTTAAACTGTTTTAACTGGTTTTATTTGTTCAGTTAAGGTTTTGACTATTTGTTTTTAAATACGGTTTTAGGATTATTTTGGAACTTTCGTTTCTGTTTAAATTTAGTTCCAGAACTGCTCTGACTGCATCCTTTTACATGTAAATTGTTCCAAGTGGTTTGAACTGATTTTCTCCTTACAGGATGGGATACAGATAATTAAATAAATAAGTAAAAGTCACCATTTCACATCATGCAACATGATTGCAAAACTGGTTCTCCGGTGAAGCATTACTGACACAAACAGAGAAGCTAAGACACCAACTTAATTCTGGATTACAGCAAAATGCAAAATGCATTGGGAAGTATCTTTCTTTGATCATGCTTGAAGTAAAGCACACAGGCATTATTGTGTGCTTCTATGCCAAGTGACACATGCAGTGTGTAAGTATAGGGAAAGCTGTCAGCAGAGCGCTATTCCACTGTTCAGTCCTCTGTGATTTGCCAGCACTTAGGGAGCAGTCAGTGGTTTATAATAATCTGTTATATTTTAGCTGACTGCAAGGATAGAAACTGTTCAGCTGCCTACAGATATTCATAGTGTTGAAATAATGAATGATGTGGCAGAAGCAGCAAAATATACGCCGTCCTTCTGCTGCCTAGGAACATGCTGTCTCATCTAAAGAAACAGCATGCTTCAAATTCCTTGATCTAATGCATGCAGCTTGGCACAAAGATAGATTACAAGGAACTAAGAACATGTTGCATAAACACTCCATTCCAGTCTGACGCTTAATACAGTGCAAACATGAGTGTCCTCACTTTCTGCAAGACATGCCCAACCAAAGGCCAACCATGGCACAGAATTACAGCAAGTTATGACTCATGCTACTTTCCAACACACTGAGCTGCTAGTTGCTCTAAGGTAGCACTAAAAGTTGTGGTCCATAGACCAGTTCTGATCCATAAGCCATCAACTGCTGGTCCCTGTAATAACTGTAGCCAGTGGGTACAAATATGGTCCTGGGGCCTGGCTCATTGGGGAGGGGGGAAGCCAGAATTCCCACATTAGCTAGTCTAAGATGCACAGCTTTAAGACATCCTGGGATTTGTAATTCTGAACACACTGTGATATTTTATTGCCTTGTCCACCTCCCCAGCTGATATATCTGCATACACATACTGATGTTGTTAACTACACTCGAGTTGACCACACAACCTATAGTGACCCTGTGGATGAGACATCTCCAAGACTCCCTGTCTTCCACTAATTTTCTTAGTTCTTGCAGATTCATACCCTTGACCTCCTTGAGTCCATCCATCTGATATGTGGTCTTTCTCTCTTTCTCCTTCCCTCCACTTTTTGTAGCATTGTTATATTTCTAGAGAGTCATATTTCCCCATGATGTGGCCAAAGTATAACAGCCTCAGTTTAATCTTCTTGGCTTCCAGGGAGGTCTCAGGCCTGATTTGTTCTAGAGACCATTTATCTGTGTTTTTTGGCCATCCACAGTATCCTCACTACCCTTCTCCAGTACCAGATCTTGGATGAATTCATTTTCTTTTTATCTGTTGTTTTATATACATATATAATATATATATAAATATAAATGTACATATGGATATACATTTTAATAGTTATAATATGTTTATAGGATAAGTAGGATTGTAATGTAAAACCAGTTTTGTGTTAAAGTAATTGTTAAGGAGCTTACCAGATGCAGCTTTTAAACCATGATTCCCCTGGGGAAGGAAGCAGCTTTGGTGATGCTGACTGCATGAAGTTTATCACACTAGCGAGATTCCGCAGGAAAACGGGAGTTAGATTTAAACCAAAGAAAACCCAGAAATGCTCAAAATTTATCACACTAGAAACTGCCCAAGTGAAATAATGCAAAGTTAGTCTGAACTCAAAGCAGAGAAAACTGGCAGCTTTTTACTTTCAGAACAAAAGCTGCCGTTTTTCTCTGCTTTGCAATTGGATTAATTTCGTATTATTTCACTTGAGCAGTCCTGAGTGTGATAAACTAACCGAATTTACAAGTTTGGTTTAAATTCAAATGTACTTTAAATCGTGTTTAACTCCTGTTTTCCTGCGGGATCTCCCCTACTGCATGACAATGATGCCTCCAACAACCCGTAGCTGCCCTATCCCCCGCCTGTCCCTTTTCATTCACAGGGGAAACCCATGAATTAAATGGCAATTGTGAAAAGCCATTTCTGGGGCACTTGTGTGATTAGTGTCACTGTCACCTCCTCCTCTCCTTCCCTCTTCCCCTTGCTTGAAAATATTCCTCAATTTTTTATGCAGTTCCAGAGCTCAGCAACCTCTGAAGTTTTAAAAATCTTTTTAACGGGTTAAATTAGGGCTGCAGAGCTCTGGAATTGCACAAACATTTGAATAAATAAACCATGCCAAGTAAGGCATAAGGGAGGGAGGGAGGGTGGAGTTAAGGGAAAGGACAGGAAGGGAGCACAATGGAGACAGCAGCCCCAGTCCCACAAATGAAAAAGACTGCAATGATGGCTGTGATAAAATTGGTATGCTGCCTTTTTTTTTCCTGGCATGACTGCATTGAGAAAAAGGCTGGTATGATAGATAATTCCCTTAGACAGTTCCAGAATTTGGAAGCTAATTACGTCTGGAAAGAAAGCATACATGAGAACTCAGTATTTGCCATACATCTGTATTCTTTGCAAAAAGGATATGAAAGAGTCACTTTCAGTTTTCCATAAAGAGAAGAATCTTCAGGAATGACTAAAACACATTGGAGAAGCCACATAAACTTTTCCTATCAAAAAGCAGGAGAAGAGATTTGTGCTAATCAGAAATAAACATGAAATGGAAATGTGTGCAGGATTACTCAATGCAGTTTTCATTCACTTGTCTCCCCTCCCTATCTACAAGAATACTCTTGACATATGTTCTCTGAGAACAAGTTTCAACATGCTGATATGTGTCATATGATTTCCTCCCCACGACAGTAATCCATTTGCTTTTTCAGTGA
>NC_056527.1:61175317-61188389 GCF_019175285.1 Sceloporus undulatus | reverse complement strand
TGAACGTTCTTTATTTTCCTGCTCTTGCAACACAGGCAATTCAGAAACTGAACTGTGGGAAGTTATAAGGAGGAAACCCAGACGTTTTAGCTTGTGCCGAAAGAAAGAAGAGAGAAGCACAGTGCCTGTGAGTACTCACTTATTTCATTGCCTTTTATCTGTTACGTTGACTTGCTGAAAAAAGCTATATACAGTATTCACTTTGGGGCTTGTGCATGTAGTGGTTGGGCAACTTCAAGCATTCCTGGAGAAAACACATTATCTGGACCCATTTCAATCTGGTTTCAGGGTAGAGTATGACATTAAAACAGACTAAATTGCTCTGATCGACAGCCTAGTCCAGGGGAAGGGCAGCAAGAGTACTAACCTGTTGTTCTCGCTGGATCTCTTGGTGGCTTTTGATACTATTGATCATGGTATCTTATTGGACAGGTTCTGTGGGATGGAAGTAGGAGGCATTGTTTGACAGTGGTTCTGTTCCTATCTAGAGGATAGGAGTAACAATGGGGGGTTCTTAGTTATTAAGCTGTGGGATACCACAGGGAGGTTTAGAGTTGGGTTCTATCTGTATACTCTATTTCTTCTTGTCTAAATGAATTTGGGCTGTGCAGGTGCTGGACTAGCGCCTGGATAATGTGATGGGCTGGATAAGGGCCAATAAACGGAAGCTGAATCCTGATACGATGGAGACTGTGCATTGGTGGTTGTCAGATCTAGATATTGAGTAAACAGCCTACCCTGGATGGAGTTGCACTCCCCTGAAGGAGTAGATGTGTAGCTAGTCGTACTCTTCGATCTGTCCTTGTTGCTGGAGGTCCATATGGATGGACTCTGTGGCTCAGAGTGCTTGGTGCCAGCTTCGAATAGTACACCAGCTACAGACTTTTAGATAGGGATAGCATAGCCACTGTAATGAGGTTTACATGTGGCTGCCCTTGAAGAAAACTTGGAAGCTGCAGTTAGTGCAATATGCAGCAGCTTGACTGCTGAATGGAATACCATATAAATAGCATATTATGGTAGTCTTAAAAGAATTGGACTGGCTTCCAATATGCTTCCAGTCTGAATTCAAGTTGTGTGATGACATTTGAAGCCCTAAATAGTTTGGGAACTTGATATTTGAGGGAGCTCCTCTTCCCATATGTGCCTCTCTAAGGATTAAAGTTTGCCTCTGTGTCCCATTAGTGAGATCAAAGCACTATTTGGTACATAGGAGAGGGCTTCTCAGCCACAGCACCGCAACTGTGGGATAACTTCCCTCTTGGGGCTGACTGGCACCAAGACTTGTAATTCAGATGACAAGTTAAAACTTGGCTATTCCTCAAAGTCTCATTAATTCATCCCAAACAAGATGTATATCGTCTTTAAAACTTTTAAATGTTTCATATCCATTTTTAACTTTATATTCCTGTTTAATATGTTTTAGGTTATTGATTTTATTGTTTTACACTGTTTTTTTAGTGCTATTTGTAAACCAGCCACAGATCTTTGATATAATTCAGGGAATAACTACTACTACTAATAATAATAGCACCAGCTATCAGCATAGATCAGGCAAAGACAAGAATCCCTAATTATTGTTTCAAGACTGATAACTATCCCAAAGATTTAATGTTAATATCAAGAAAAATAAAATCCTGGACTAGAATCATAGAATCATAGAGTTGGAAGAGACCGCAAGGGCCATCCAGTCCAACCCCCTGCCATGCAGGAAATCCAGATCAAAGCATCCCCGACAGATGGCCATCCAGCCTCAAGCATGAGAAACCTCCAAACTAGTGGACTCCTAGGGATTTAAAAGGTGGAGGTTGGTGCTTTGTTTTAGTATCTTCACTATAGAACTACACCATTAATATTTACTATTCATCTACATACTCAAGCAGCTTATGAACTACTTTCAGACACTTTGGTGATATTTTAAATGTACCAGCCAACATTCCACTGACATTCTGGCACTTCATTAGAGATGCATTGCCCAGATGTAAAAGCTGGCACTGAAAGTGACTTTTTCCCCTCAAACCTGATATGCTAGGCTGGGCTTTAAGTGAAAGTGACAGGTAGTTGTGATTATAAATTCAAGTGCCATCAGGCTTTCTAAAGGGGGAGGGAGATAAAATTCTATCTTTCTCCTTTTTAAAACTCACAGAAACGTAAATGTTTGCAATAAATAATGAAATATAATCTTCTTGATATGTACTAAACAAATACTTAGTGCTTCTTATGGTTTGTCTACCTTCACTAAACCTCAATGTACTGCAGTTTCAATGCTTTCAGAGAGGTTCCCTGTTGGTTAAGATGGAGTTTTCTTGGGTGGTTGGAGGTGTGGGTATGAATAGACGAGGTGCTGAAATTTTACTAGTTTGATAGAGTTATACTTGCCTGTCTGTGCCTCTTCCAGGTTCTGGTTTGGGGGGCTTAACAAAACTTATTTTGCTTAGAAGAGACTAGAAGACAAAATTAGGGTAGCTATTGACAAATTATTCCCAAAGCTTTGAAGAGGTAATTGGGTTCAGTCACTTTTAATTTAGTCTGATACTGTAACTAGCTTTCATGAGTGCAATGGCAGCTGCCTCTGTAAAATGTTGTCACAAAATAATACTTTCACTACATTTGATTCTTGTAAATAAGTAGTACAAAGCCTATGGCCCTACATATGTTGTTGCACCACAACTACCATTATCCCTAACCACTGGCCATGCTGCCTGGGGTTGATGGGAGTTGAAGCCAACAACATTTGAAAATCTGCAGGTTCCCTGCACCCTCAGGGTATACGGATATAGGTCAGATATCTTCTTTGTAAGATCTTGGTTTAAGTCTGTTTGGTGGAGAAAAGTGGAGTATATGATTTAAAATAGTAATAATAGTAAATCATATACTGTGGCCTGTTACAGACTGCCAAAATAAAGCTGCTTCGGGTCTCTTTGGAGGTATGCTGTTTAAATGATGCATGCATCCTAAGAATCCGGAAGCTGCACCAAAGCTGCACTCCAGTGCTTAGGAATGGAGTGTGGCTTTGGCATGACCTCCGGACTCTTAGGACCCATGCATCATTTAAATAGCATACCTCCAAAGAGACCCGAAGCAGCTTTATTTTGGCAGTCTGTAACAGGCCTGTATCAACCCAGCTGTCAACCATTGGTTACAACTGTAAGTTAGTTAAAGGTCTGGACTAATTCATATTGTTTGTTTTACCTTGGTTTTATCTTAACAGCACTGCCTTCTGACTGTCTGCTCATAAGTAAGATTTATTGAGGCCTGATACAGATGTGTCAAAAGGGCCACCATTGGGCCCCATTGTGGTGTTTACATGATACACGCCCTGAATGCATCCAGAAGCTGTGCCAAGCCCACCCCCAAACCAGAAGTGCTGGGCCAAAAAGGAGTGGGGAAAAACGCTCCTTTCAGCAGCCTGTTCAGGACCATGACAGCAGCCCAGATCAGGATCAGACACGTGCAGTTGCCATGGTTTGCAGTGATCAGGGTGTGAGTGGCCTCTGGCTGCTCCTTTTGCTCACTGAGTTCAGTTACATTCATTTCCAAGAAATACTGTATATACTTATGTATATGTCTAGAAATTTTAGTCAAAAAAATTCCCTACAAACCTGAGTCAACTTATTCATAGGTCAATGTACTATATTTAATCTCCTATATAAAAAAGGAACCATCCCTTAGTGAAAGGTAAAAGTCTTTCTCTATTCTCTATTCTCTCATCCATCCAGCCTTTAGTGTGAGCACAAACAGTTATGCCCGCTGCAATTTTCTAAGGTCTTTGGCATTGTTTTTCTTTGCTTCATCCTTTAGTTTAGATCTTTTTGATTATCCTCAGGTCATATCAAAATCCATAATTTAGGCCCCAAAACCTAACCTCAAATTATACAAGGGGTTGACTTAGAGTTGAATATATATGGTATATTACATGTAATCCTAAACCTATTTTGGTTTATTCTGATCATGCTACATCGATTTAGTCTATTTCCCATTGTCTTTCAATTCTATCTAGTTTACATTCCTGAGTTTTATTTTTACAGTTCTTAATTATTTGGATCTTTTGTTATCCCTTTTTCCACCCTACATAATTAACAACTGATTATTTCCACAGAAAAATGGAAGCTACTTGTACAAGTAGTCATCTACCAGAGGTCTGGAAAACAGAATTTGCAAGGATGCGGCCGCTGATACCTGGTGTGAGTTCTTAGTCAATAGTTAACATGTTATGAAATTAATGGGTATGCTGTATGTGCAAGCACACACAACCACATATATACACACACGAGGATAGCATCTTCCCTTAATGTTTATGTCTGTGTTCAACCTTTGTGCAAAACTATTGCTGATTTGTGGATATCTGGCTTGTAATCATATTCAAACCCACTTCTGCTAACAAGTCTACTTTGTTGTTGAATTATCAATTGTGACTGATTTAAAGTATGGCTTGTCGAGAAGTTTGAGCCTGCAACTGTGGCTTCTCCATGGCCCTGGAAATGATTGAAACAAAAGGTAGTAGAAAGAAAGAAACTAGAAATGGAGAAGGCAATCCACTGTTTGTTTGGTTTACTATGCATTTTATGACTGAAGTAACAAAGAAACCTTGGTTAACATAAACCAGGACTTCCTGTGATGTACACATGAACCATGTTTAGAACACAGCTTGGAAATGTTATTTTTAAGACAACTGTTCCATAATCCCCCACCTATGGCCCACTGGCTAGAGGAATCTAGAAGTTGTATTCCAAGAATGTAACCTTTCTAAGCTGTGGTTTAGAATGACTGTATTCTTTAAAAAGTATATTTCCTGCTATGCTTTGGAATATACTGTCAAAACCAACATATGCATGCAGTTTTAAGTTAGGTATTCATGTGTGAAATAGTTGTTCATTTTTTAAAAAAAGGATTGTAAGTTCCTTGATTTTTTTTTCAGCGCTGACTAGAAAAAAAATGTGGAGAAATTCACAGATAATTTTCTGTATATTTACTCAGAACTTCTGCTGTTTCATCACACAAAGGCTGCAATTCAACATCTGTTCAGTGTAGCATAATATCTGCATGCAGAGATATGTTGAATCAGCACTACACAACTTCCATGCAGAATACCAGCATTGTGCAACACTTGTCAATGTCTGGGTGCCATTGTGCAGTGCACAACCACAATGCATAGCGTTGCTGCATGGGCAGTTCTGCTTCAGCTGCTGTCATCAGAATATGCCTCTTGTGTTAAGGCAAATAATTTGCTCCAAATATGTAGCATGACTTACACATGCTTTTCTCTAACACAAAAATGCCAGCCAAAGTTTGTTTTAGTTTTTAGTTTTTTACTAAATACTTTACTTCTGTATTTTTGAAGCCACACTTGTTATGTGCTGTCCTGGTATCCACAAAGATGAAAGGCAATATAAACATCTTTTTTTTTTATAACAATGCCTATGAAGACATCCTAAGGCTGCAGTCCTACATGTTAAGATGAACAATTTGAGGCCCTCCAAATTTCTAACTATATTTTCTTTCTACAGTACATCTACAATTCAAAATAGATTTAAATACCAGTTTTAATTCAAGAACTTTATCAGAACATTCAGGAAGTAGAAAAGCTAAGTTCTGATCTTTACATTAGTTTGAAAAATGCAAATGAAGTCAGCTTGTATCAGTATTCATCAAGACAAATTTTTTAATGGTTCTGTAGATTCATTAGACAAAGAACTAATGGTAACTTGCTGATACATCCATTGCTGGATACTAGTCTAAAAGTCTTGCCTTGTTATAGATTATAACAATTCTGGGGGAGGACCATGCAATCTCTTTACAGCATTCCACTGTACAGTATTAGGTTTACGTAAATACAAAACAACGGCAGAATAATGCTCACAGTTTGTTGAATACCCTGTCAATTCAGGCAGTATTCCTGCTTGTTCTAAGAATACATTACAACTCATTATGCCTTGAGGTCCTCCTTGTCCTCCAGAAACCTAGGAGCCTTAAATGAGGGGTGAATTATCCTAGTGCCATTGTGGAGAAAACAGTAGCTTTGATATCAAGATCTTTAGAATCAGTGAGTCATTCCTTCTAGTACCTGTTGCTGTTGTTGTTACTTTACACTCAAGGGAAAAGATGGTGTAATTATTTTCACTTGTACTGATTTATTACAGGTTTGTGTACAGATTTTTGCAACTGATCCATATAATTATTTCTTTACAGACATTACAAGTGGTAATTGCAGTTGCAATAATTGCAACTGGCTGTTTTGGAGAAGCTGGAATTGGAACACCATGGTGGTCTGGAATCATGGTAATGAAATCATTATTTAAACCCCCTTTTTTCCAGATAGAAAATGAACTGGCTAATCTGTTTTGTGTGGAGGTCCAGTTCCTCCATGGAACCTATGACACCTTTTTAACTGCCATGGTTCAGTGCTATGGAATCCTGGGATTTGTAGTTTATTGAAAAATTGGTAGCAGTGTTAGAAAGTATGGAAAGTATACAGGTAGTCCTCTATATCAAACACACACAAAAAACAGTTCAACATGCTTCAGCAAACTTTTTACTCAACATGCTTCTAACAACATGCATGTATTAAATGAAGCAACCAGATTAGGAAAGCCTTGAATAAGTAAACAAACATTTTGAACCTTCTACAGACCACTTAAACCCAACTCTGAAATTTTGTGTTTCTCCAGCCTTCTTCCCAATGCCCAGTGTTAAAAAAAACTCCCAGCTAGTCAGAGGACAAGGAGGAAAAGGGATGCTGGGCTGGGAGGGGGGTCATAAAAAGACTTTGTAAAAAGGAGCATCACTGTCAGAGGTTTGATTTAGTGATATAGCCCAACAATGTTTGCTAGGACCTTGAGCAGAGCTCTTTCACAGTCTTACTACTTACAGTGCTATATTAGTAGTGTTATGGTTGGGACAGTTGGACAATCTGTAGACCACATACTGGATTTAGCCCCAATACCTTTTTGTGGACCCAACCCTTCAAAGGTTCAGAAAAAAGCCTCCAGGCTCCAAGAGTCCTCCTTGGTGCAGGTTTTGGCTTTAGTGTGTGTGTGTAGCATGGAAGGGGATGGCTTCCTGTGTTTTCAAAAAAGAGCACATCTACAGTAGTCCAGGGATGGGCAACTGCATTATCTCAGCTGCACCAATACCATTTTTACAAAGTGGAATTAATCAGTGGTCACTCCGAGTCTTATTCCATTTTAAACTATCTGATCTTGTCCTGTCTGTAGTTGAAAACTAGTGCAATCATTACTTATGGGCTGTGCAGACTGCCCCTGAAGGGGCAACCTGCAGCTGCCTCCATCTTCACCAGATTGGGGCTGCAGCAACTGCAGCTCCAGCCCCAATCTGGCCTTTCCAGGGCACAAAATGGAGCCTCAAAAAGCAGCTCCTTTTTGCACCCTGGAAAGGGTTCGATAGCCACTGGCACTGCGGCGTTAAATACTTGTTTGGCGCTGTGTCATGTGGATGCAGCACCAGAGGAGCGCCATGATGCCATGTGCCGTGTGGAGTGGTGTGCACCGTCTTGCTACCCTGGGGCAGAGTCAGGGCATGAATGATGTGGACATCACACCGTGACTCTGTCCCAGGCCAGGCTTAATGGCCGGTTTGCACAGCTCCTTAGTTACATTAGCAGGAGGCTTTAAAAACATTTAGTTACAAAACTGTTCATCTTGTTCTTGCAGTTTCTTATATCTGGCACCTCTCTTCTCATATTGGCACTGATGAAGCAGACTGTTAAATGGGTAAGATCCCTAGAACATTTTCAAATAGGCATGAACTACACCTGTTAGTATGATCCACTACCCCATACACTGAATTCTTATAGGCTGGTCAAAGAAGTGTGATTTCTCACACTTGGGTTTTATCTGGTTTTACCAGTTGTCTTCTCCATGTCCATTTATTCCATTGCTTGGGGTGAGGGTGCTGTTTGTACTGATTTCTTGTATCTGCACTAATACTCTTTCAAAGGATTTTTAAAACCAGGGGCATGGTTTGCTAAGGTGAGCTTATGGTTTGAAGGGCACATTTTTCTCTTCCATTCTCCTTTCTTCTAATTTTCTTAGTATTATAATGCAAAAGTACCATTTAACTGATGCACTACGACTCTAAATTAAATATTAAAATATAAGAGAGAAGAAAGTAAAACTTTTGTTCTGATACGTTTTGGAATTAAAAAGAAACCCACTGATGGGTAGGAATAAAATGTTGGAACTGGTGCTGGGAATTGCCAGAAGATAGCTTGGGACAACAAAAATGTAGTTTCAATAGGGCTGATTCAAGAAACAACAACAACTGATAACAATAGCCACAAATGCCTCATCTGAAGAAGCCCACTATTAAAGTAAATGAGACTTAGCAAAGCATTTTAAGAACACATCTGGAAATGTTATGTGAACATGTACGTAAAACTCAATTATGTAAGTGTACAACAAGTCTGAAAGGTGTTTCCCCTAATGAAATCCAACTGTGTCAAAATGTTTTTTATAATAATAATAATAATAATAATAATAATAATAATAATAATACTATGAACATGTCAAAGTGATGGGAGGAAATCCACCCTGAACTTCTCTAGCCATACATCACAGGGGTAAGAAAAATACTATAGTCAAAATGTTTGATTTTTAAAAAATTGAGCACAGCCTACAGAAGGTATTGTAGACACAAGTGTGTGTGCTCACACATATCTTTTCCATATTCTGCAATATTACCATTCAGCAGTGCTTAGTTGTGCCTAGGCCATGTATACCAAGGCTCTAAGGTGAGCAGAAAAAACACCCTTAAGCAGGCACAGAGCACATCCCACTTATAACCGAGTAATTTTAGAGCAGGAATAGGAAAATATGGTGGGTTGAAGGGTCAGTTTTCTGCCCCAGGACCCTCCAGGGGCTCTACAGACTGACAAGCATGCAAACAACAAAAACAAAAACCAATCCTAAAAGTGGTCAGAAATCTACCTCTGATTTTGAAAAGGGGAAAAAAGGTGGAAATTTAGTATTGTGGGCAGCCATCTAAAACCTCTTTGGTCCTTCTACAGCATCCCTCTTTTGCTTGTTAATTCTTTTTTTACTAGTACTCTGACCTACCTCTCACTATGCCCTGTGCAGATTATCTCTTTGCTGTACTTTCTTCTTGGCCTCTCCTCAACCACCCATCCCTCTTCATAATTCCTGCTTTTCACTCTTTGGTCTGCTTTATCTCTGTTTCAACATACAACTTTGCTTCTGGACCATATCTTTTTACTTCCAGGACTTCTTCCCACTGAGATTCCCAACCTACAGCCTTTCTGCCTGTCCAGATGTCCACATGATACTATGATGTACTAATTCTTTCTCAGTAGTAGAAATATACTTGGTTATGACTTATCAGCCCAAGCAAGAGGGCTGGGGATGGGTTGTTACAGGATTCCAAGATACTATAATTACAAATGATTAACAGAACATTTCCTCCTCCCATAGGAAAGATGTGCTTTCATGACTATAATTCTTAGCACATTAGTGTCAGTGCTGGCTATCGGTCTTTATTGCTTGGAATTTGCACTGGCCACATTGCCTCAAAGTCCTTTCTCTCACCATGGAATCAGTGTGAGTACCTCCTGATGTATTTTATCTATGATGCCTCTGCTTTTAGTTATTTCACAACATTATTTTCCGTGTTTATCGGTAGGAAGAAACATTGTAAAACCTGAAATCTATGATAATATTTACATATTTAAAATAAAATGCATGTGCTGGAAAACCTTCAGGGATTGCTAGCTTTTACTGAAATGCCTTGAGCCTTCAGATGGTCGTGATTGATGGCTCCCATGTGAATGGCATAGTAAAATTCATCGTTTGAATTTTAAAGGAGCTTTTCCAAGGCTATCAAACTATTCTAGAGGTAGGGTTCAGAACATCCTCTGAAATTCAAACTAGTTCACTGAGGATTCCTCACATGGAAGCCACTGACTGTCACTTATATCAGATGGAAAGGTGAGAGAAGCACTTAAGAGGCCAGAACAGCCAGCCTGAACCTAGCTCCTAGTTGTAATTGACTACAAATGCATTCTCTAATGTAGAAATCACACAATCCACCAAATTTTGGTGGACTGAAACTTCAGTCATTCTTCACCTTTGGCTATGGTGGCTAGAGCTCACTGAAGCTACAAGTCCAACAATCTCTGGAAGACCACATGATCTCTGTCCCTTTATTATACTGTTTTCAAAACCACTTTGAAGCCTTAAGAGACTTCAGTTTATGTCATTTCTCCACCAAAGAGCAAATATAAATAAGCTAGCTTTCAAGCATGTAAAACCTATAGCTGTTAAGGGGAGAAGTGTTCACCTGAATTCTATGGATATTAGCAGGCACAATCTTTTAATATCAGTAAGTAAAAGGAGCCAAGATCGGAGAAACATCAACAATTTAAGATGTGCAGACAACACCATATTACTAGCAGAAAACCATGGAAAAATTTGTAAGGAAGGTCAAGGATGAAAGTGCAAAGGCAGGCTTAATGCTGAAGATAACAAAAATAATGTCCATGGAAGAAATACATAAATTCAAACAAGACAATGAGGAAATTTAAATAGTTAAAGAGTTCCTCAAACACTGATCAAATAGAGACCGCAGTCAAGAAATCAGAAGACAAGTAGGATTGTGAAGGGCAGCTATGAAGGAACTAGTCAAGATCCTAAAGTGTAAAGATGTAAAACTAAACAAAAATTAAAATCATCCAATCCGTTGTATACCCCATCATCAGGTATAGATGGGAGAACTGGACAGTGAAGAAAGGGGACAAAAAAAAGATCAGCTCATGCTGGAGAAGTGCTGAGGATACCATGGACAACCAAACAGACAAACAAATGGGTCCTTGATCGAGCCTGAACTCTTCCTGGAAGCCAAGATGATCAAACTGAGGTTGTGGTACTTTGGCCACATCATGAGAAGGCATGACTCATTAGAAAAGACAATAATGCTAGGAAAGTAGAGGGTAGTAGAAAGAGAGGTAGACCAAATACCAAATTGCTAACTGTTGACCTGGTATATGTGTGTGTTCTAATGATATATGTTTTAACCTGGTTTTATTTAATTTTTCTAATGGCTTTAATTTTTGTATCCTGTGGATTTTTAACAATGCTTTTTAATCTGCAAATCCCAGGATCCCACAGGAAGCAGCCATAGCACTTAAAGTACCCAGGTTCTTGGAGGCAATTGGTTTACACATTGTAAACTGCTTAGAAATTGCTAAATTCACTATTAAGCAGTATAGAAATGTAAATGCTATTGAACTTGAATCGTAGTGCTATACAGTGGTACCCCGGGATACGAAATGACTGCGTTACGAAATTTCCGGGATACGAAAAAATTAGATAGGAAAAAACTGTTCCGGGTTACTTTTTTTTTTCGGCTTATGAAAAATTTTTTGGTGCTTTTCGGCGCTTTTTCGCACGAAATCGCTGCTTTCCAGCGCTAGAGGCTATGGCTTTTTCGGGTTGCGAAATCTTTCGGGTTACGAACGGCGCCGCGGAACGAATTAAATTCGTAACCCGGGGTACCACTGTAATTGCATGGTGTGAAAGAGACCAGAAGTCTCACAGTATTAAAATATGAGGAACGCCAGTTTATTAATTAGCTAAAATCCCACAAAGATGATAAAGATGATTCACATAATATCTAATTAAGTCTCTTTGTTTTTTCCTTTCCTTCTAGAACACAAGGTTGGTGCGTCATTATAACGTGGTTACAGCTGAACTTGCACTAACAGCCTTTGAACTTGGAATGTGTAGTTGGATTGTGTATTTATTACAGAGAGCTAGGAAGACACTGTTAGACTGAAAGCATCTCTTTAATGAATTGGGACCTTGCCTTTAAACGCAACCCACCAGGAATGTATCTATTCTTAAGGTGCCTTGAGAGGAATACAATCACCCCTCTGTTTTCATGGACTTGAGATCTGCAGTTTTGATTATTCACAGAGAGGTGACCTCCATTAAAGTTAATGGTGCACACACCTGTGCCATGTGCACATGGCCACACGCAGGAGCATGCGGCCATTCAAAGCTATGGGACTTGAATATATGCAAATTTCCAAATTCACCGGGGGGGGGGGGGTCTGGAAAGGATCCCTTGCAAATTCTGTGGGAGGACTGTACAAGCTGATTTTCTGGAATGTATCGCCACAGTAATTCTCATTATCAACACAATACTTTTTTCAATTAACAACCTGCATTTGCAGCCATTATTTGCTAGTAAATATATTGTCATTTTCTTCCTGAATCTCACTGTGGTTTTAACTAAAGTGCCTTCAGATGCAAGTCACAGATGCAACAGCAAGATTTACTATGCTATCTTATCCATGCCTACTTGGGGGGAAACCTTATTAATTATAATGGGACCTACTTTCATGGAAGTGGATATAGGACTGTATGCTTCTTATTCCTTTAATGACTGTGAGGTACTCTGAACTGAAGCAGTTTACTTCTAAGGTGGAATGTAGAAGGAGTATGTGCAACAGAGCACTTCTTAAGCTGTCTGAATTTGGGACTGGCAATCCGTTCCCACTCCCAATACATGCCAGGGATGGGTGCCATATTTGTGCCCACTCACTACAATTGTTTCTTTCTTTCCTGGAAACTCTACAGGGTCTACCACTTTGAGTAGCACTGTGAGAGTGTCCATGTGGGGAAAGTTCCAAGAAGAAAAGGGAAAGTTGCAACTTTCTCAGTGGAAGTAGCTGAAATCTGAGGTGCATCCTAGATTGCTCTCTGGTAAACAGTAACCACACTGCTTTGCCTCCATTGGTCCTCTATTTATGTATTGGTAAATTATGGATATGTGATGTAGACATGTAGAGTCCAGTGCATTCATATCGAATACACTAAACCCAGTAGTGCTGTCTTGAAAACTCTCCACGCACCGAAGTGGGGAGAATGTGTCAGTAAGACACTGTCTAGAATACGAAAAGCAAAATGTCTTTAATCATATCTACAACTAACCTGTAAAAATAAGAAGGCTGGTATAGTGGTAGAACTGCTGGTCCTGGGTCACAGTGTAATGTTTCTCTTTGTAATTTGTGTATTTAGGTACAAAACAACCTGCAGAA
>NC_056527.1:61173658-61175307 GCF_019175285.1 Sceloporus undulatus | reverse complement strand
ATAATAATAATAATAATAATAATAATAATAATAATAATAATAATAATAATTTTTATTTGTATACCGCTTTTCCTTCAGATCAAAGCGGTTCACAACATACAAGCTACATGTCACATGCTATAGCAATACAAAACTGCCCTGACTACCTACCTTCTGGGGATGGTAGTTTGTTGTGGCACCAGAGCTCTCTCTGACAGAAGCTAAACGTCTCACAAAACTGCATTTCCCAGCATTCCCTAGGAATGAGCCAGGGCAGTTAAATCGATCTCAAACTGGATTATTTCTGCAGTGTGTTTTGGACCCAAGTGATTCATTGTACTTTTATGCCGCAAGGTTTCTACTGATGGACAGTGGGGTCATGCAGATTTTTTGCCCAGCCAGTGTATCTATAAGTGCAATATTTTCTTCCCCATGGGAATGAATGGGTATAATCAATCCATCATGGTGAAAATGTCAAATAGGACAATTGGGTTCAAGCTAAACCAAGATGCTTGGCACATCCTATGCCTTCCAGATTGAACTCTATTTAGTCTACAAATAGGAGACTGTTAGCAGCTCCTACACTTTCATATCTGCAGCACAGGCTTCGGTTCTGGGACTGAAATGTCCATAATCTCTCACCATTGACTACACTGGTTGGGATTAATAGGGGGAAAAGATCTGGAGGGCCATTCTTATCCCCCTTTATGTACAGATATCCTATACATATTTGTAACAAATATAATAAAAATATGTATTTATAAACTCTGTGTAATTCTGTAGTGCTGTGTGTGTATGTGCTTTTCAAGTCACTTGTCAACTTAATTGTGAAGTCATGAACTTCATGGAGTCTTCTTAGGTCAGGAATACTCAAGAGGTGGTTTTGGCAGTTCCTTCTTTTCAAATAAATGGTTGTTGTTGTTGTTGTTTGTTGTGCACCTTCAAGTAATTTCTGACTCATGGCAATGCTAAGGCAACCCTTTCATGGGGTTTTCTTGGCAAGGTTTGTTCAGAGAGGGTTTGCCATTGCCTTTCTCTGGGGCCCACAACAAACTACCATTCCCAGAAGGCCATAGCTTGGAGCCCTGCCCTTTAAAGCGCTATCAACGCGCATTATTCCTCCACAGAACAGTTGTTCTTTCTCGAAAACAAGGCCTCTTGGCCTGACATTTCCCCTCGGGAATGTCTCGGACTAAAAGGCGCGAGTGTGAGGGAGGAGGAGGGCGAGGCCTAGCCTCTTCTTCGGAGGAAGGGCCCGCCTCGGCCTCGCCTAGCAGCGAGGCCGAGGGAGGAGCGAGGCCCAGCGGAGGCTGGGTCCCAGGGCGCTCCAGGCCGGAGTGTGCCGCCCTCATGTCCTCAGGCAGCGGCCTCAAGCGCTCCAGGCGAGAGAGGAGGGAACCCCTGCCCAGCAGCAGCAGCAGCAGTAGCCATGGCCCCGAGAGGAAAGAGCCCAGGAGGAGGAGGAAGGAGGAGGAGGAGAGGCAGCAGCGCGGAGGAGTGGAGCAGATCCAACAGATCCAGCACTTGGAGTCCTTGTAAGGCTCTCTCACACCGGTTGTGGTTGTTGTTGTTGTGGTGGTGTGCCATAGGGAATCATTCATTGGAGAATGCCTGCCCCATAGGGAACCATTGGGGAGCACTTGCCCATAGGGAACCATTGGGGAACACTT
>NC_056527.1:61163951-61173648 GCF_019175285.1 Sceloporus undulatus | reverse complement strand
GCCCATAGGGAACCATTGGGGAGCACTTGCCCATAGGGAACCATTGGGGAGCACTTGCCCATAGGGAACCATTGGAGAATGTCTGCCCCATAAGGAACCATTGGGGAGCACTTGCCCATAGGGAACCATTGGGGAACACTTGCCCATAGGGAACCATTGGGGAGCACTTGCCCATAGGGAACAATTGGGGAGCACTTGCCCATAGGGAACCATTGGAGAATGTCTGCCCCATAAGGAACCATTGGGGAGCACTTGCCCATAGGGAACCATTGGGGAACACTTGCCCATAGGGAACCATTGGGGAACACTTGCCCATAGGGAACCATTGGGGAGCACTTGCCCATAGGGAACCATTGGAGAATGTCTGCCCCATAAGGAACCATTGGGGAGCACTTGCCCATAGGGAATCATTGGAGAATGCCTGCCCCATAGGGAACCATTGGGGAACACTTGCCCATAGGGAACCATTGGGGAACACTTGCCCATAGGGAACCATTGAGGAACACTTGCCCATAGGGAACCATTGGGGAGCACTTGTCCATAGGGAATCATTGGAGAATGCCTGCCCCATAGGGAACCATTGGGGAGCACTTGCCCATAGGGAACCATTTAATACTGCCCAATGTTTCCCTATGGGCAGGTGTTCTCCAATGATTCTCTATGGGCAAGTATGGTTTCCCTATGGGCAAGTACTGCGAGAACAATCCACCTGTGAGGATGTAAGATAAGGGGATGAGAAAGTCTGAGGAGGCTGAAGGGTGACATAAATCCCCCAGAGATCCAAAGGTCTGGCTGCTTTAGCCTTGGCTCCATGCCACTATTCTGTGCTATATAAATAAATGGTGGTGATAGAGATGGAGATGTTGTTGTCTAGGAGCTGAGGGTGACATACATCTCCACCTGCCCCCTCTCTACAACTCTGTACAGATAAATCAGATTGAGGTTAGTAACTGGTCCTCATTGACCCGGTGAAGTTTACTACTGTACTGGCTCTGATTCGCCTCCGCGCTAAGGATAGGTAGCTGTCTTACAGGGCTTTAAAAACCATAAGGCTGTGGTTACTGTTGCTGTGTGCTTCCAAGTCATTTCTACTTATGAGGTTTTCTTGGCAAGTGTCTTCAGAGGGGAGTTACCATTGTCTTCCTATGAGGCTGAGAGACTGTGACTTGCCTAAGGCCATCCAAAAGCTTGGATTTTCTTGGAGGCAGATGGCAAGGTCCCAGTGCACTGCCTCTTTCTATAGGATTCTCCAGTGACAGCTAAAATGCAGTATCTTGAAATCCAAAAAAAACATCTAGGAGTAGCCGTGTTGGCCATATAGCAAATCCAATAACATCCAAACAATGATACTTTTATTGGGCCAACCAAAATGCACAATTACATGTTGCAAGCTTTTGGAGTCACACTGGCTTCTTCATCAAGCGTTTTTTTCTAGTATTGGGACCGCTTGGCATGCTTTGCCTCTACACTAACTAAAGTTTTCCTGATGCAAAACATGAAGACTTCTTGAGAAATTCAGTGTTCTCTACCTACATAGGAGCCTGTGGCTTCACAAAGGAAGGAGACATGCTGGATTCCAAGGAAACATCTTCTTTGCATTGCAAACACACATTAAATTTCCTTGACATTGAAAATCTACCAGTGACCACAGGGCCAAAGGGCAAGGTGCCAGCCTGCAGTTAGCCCTCCCCAGCATCTGACCGAAACAGAAAATGTAGGGCTATGACTAACATCTTCAATTTCTTGCTCCTGTTTGCCTGATGAAGAAGCCAGTGTGACTTCGAAAGCTTGCAACACATAATTGTGCATTTTGGTTGGTCCAATAAAGTTATCATTTTCTGTGTTAAGCAGTTTCTCTTCTCCATGTTTAGTGCTTCCTCCCTGCTTCTGTTATAGTTCAGTCATCTAGATGTATAGCCTTTTACTCAAGTTATTAAAGCTATATTTTAATCTATTTTTCAGCTATGAGAAACTTCCTCCAGGGCTTATTAAGGTAGGTCAGTAGACTATCAATGTTTTTTTTTTAAATTTTAATTCAGCTAATCTTTTTTAAGGATACCTTTTAATGTCTCTCAACCTACCAAGTCCCCTGAGGTGATTTTATTTCTATCTACTAGATCAGTGATGGTGAACCTTTTAGAGGCCGAGTGCCCAAACTGCAACCCAAAACCCACTTACTTATTGCAAAGTGCCATGTCCCTCTGGCTTTCTAGTAACAAACTCTGTGCTGGGGCGACGGCACATGTGCCCACAGAGAGGGTTCTGAGTGCAACCTCTGGCATGCATGCCATAGGTTCGCCATCACTGTACTAGATGGTTACCATTTGTCTCTAAATCTGGGTTTGAAGCAAAATGTACCCAATGTATTTCCCCTGAAGAGAAGTATTTTGCCTGCCATGTTATGGTTTTTCCTCATTGTTTTGATTTCCCCCCCACTTGTGCAGGAAAATGAGACTAAACCAGAGGACTGCATTCCTGATGTACCTGGCAATGAACACGCACGAGAGTTCCTGGCACATGCTCCAACGAAAGGGCTCTGGATGCCACTAGGGAAGGAAGTCAAAGTTATGCAATGTGAGTGAGGAGAGTATGTAGATTTTTGTAGCTCCTGTTGTATGCTCTATCGCTAAATGTTGATCAGTAAGAGTATGAACAAATGTTTTATTGAACATGTTCTGAAATGTTTTCACAAAAGGGCAGGCCATGCAGCAACACCATTATTATGGAATTCTATCCCTCCAAAAAGACACCCCTATGACATTTACATTGACAGTGAAAACATTTTTATTCATCTTAATGTATAATAATGTTTCATAGATCACTGAAGGGTTTATCTCATCTTCTTCCAATGTTCATGTTAGTTTTCATTTTTTGTTATAAGATGGTATGAGGAGGGCATTTCTTCCTGTAAAAAATGATATAAAAATACTTCTGTAAATAAAGCAAAATAAAAATATATTTCTTCACAACCTTTAAGGGGTGTTCAAGAAAGACACTGGAATAATCATTGTCAGATCTGAGCTAACAATGAGAGCTACTGTGGTGCAATAGTTTGAACGTTAGACTATGATTCTGGAGGCCAGGGTTCAAATCCTGACAGCTATGAAAACCTACTGGGTGACCTTTGACAAGACAGAGACGCTGAGCCTCAGAGAAAGACAAACTCCTTCTGAACAAATCTTGGAAACAAACAAAACTATGATAGGTTCACCTTGGAGTCACCATAAGCTGGAAAGGACTTGAAGGCATATAGCAACAATACAACCAATGTTCCAGTATTACTTGCCAAGGAGTTTGTTGAAACAGCTATGTATATAGACAACTTACATGCATAATGGAGAATGAAGAGAGGGGAGTTAGTGGGGATGGAATATAAGGAGTTATGAGTCAACAGACATGAATGCTATGGATAGTTTAAGAAAGGTTTGGAGGAAATAGTAAGTTTGGAAATAGACTGTGACTGTTGTGTTCTTTCACATTCTGCATCACTTCTGCAATCATCATTATAGGCAAATAGAACTAAATGTAGGGCTAAGGCAGCCCTTCTGAGTAGACATATATAGGATGGCACTGTGAGACTACATTTCTATCTACAATGCCATGGAAATAAATTCCATCAAACTCTGTATGAATTAATGCTGGGTAACTATACATAGGAATGACATTATTATTTAACATGTAGTGAAGGGGAGAATTAAAGAGTTTTCATCTGAACTAATTCCATTAAACACTTTTGAAGAACTGTGCTTTTGCTCTTTCACAAAAGATAACTGAATATTTTTTTCTTTTCTATTGCACAGTGTTTTAACGTTTCTTAAAGAAGTCTTTTATCTTTTTTCTTATCAAGGTTGGAGATGTAAACGTTATGGACACCGGACAGGGGATAAAGAATGTCCATTCTTCATTAAAGGCAACCAGAAATTAGAACAATTCAGAGTAGTAAGTAAAACACTGTGGCATTACTTTTGAATTATAATTACGAAAACTCTTTAAGTGAGCATGTCTGAAGATTTTCTTCTAGCAGTATGAGAGCAGGACTATTAAGATGGAAGCTGCTCACTTTTGTTATGAGGTTTCTGTGGAGGCAAATGGAGAGGATTTGCGTAAGTCCTTTTCCACCCAGTTTTCCTCAGGAAATACTCCATGATTAAATCTACCCAAGAAATTTTGCTGCCTGAACAGAAGCATCCAGTGGGCCCTTCTTTCAATCACACCTAGTCTATTTATTTTGACACTTGAGGCCCATAAGCACTTTTCTTCCTCCCAATAGAATAGAAATAAACCGACAGTAAATTAAATAATTTGCTGTCCTTTCATGGCCCCTCTCAAATGAGCTGCCTCACATTTTTAAGCTTTTTATCTTCAGCTATCTGTTGAAACATATGGAAGCTCAACTATGGGGAAAACAGCCTGAGAAGGGGACATACAGGGGAAACTTAGCAGGGGCAAGAATAGGTAAGCACCTGTCCCACCAATTATTATTTATTTCAACAAGACTGTCCTTCAGGAATGCTTTTTACACTGTCACATATGATGTACAAATATCTTAAGACTGTCTAGATTTTCAGCACAGCGCAGGCACCCTGGGGCACATGCAGAAACTGGATTAATGCAAGTTGCCAGAGTTTTTACTAGACCAATGGTTTATTCACCAGTGTTAAAAAAAACCCAGTTCACTTAAAATTAAACAATGTGGCTCGTTACAGAAATTTACTCTTTGAAAAATATTCATAGAAACAGCGGGAACCCAAGGCCGTCTGCCACCTCAGCATGGCAATAGCAATAGCAGCTTCATTTATATACTGCTTCATAGTTGACTGAGCAGTCTCTAAGCAGCTCACAACTGTTAGCTAATTGCCCCCATCAAGCTGGGTACTCATTTTTGCAACCTCAGAAGGATGCAAGGGTGAGTTGACCCTGAGCCACTGACTGGGATTGAACTCACAACCTTGTGGTTTGTGAGTAAGTGGCTGCAGTACAGGCATTTAACCACTGCACCACCAGGTCTCTTATAATAATTGCCACCTTTATTTCCCCTCTTCTGCATCACTTCACGTGGAGGAGAGGAGGCATAGGGTTATTGGACTGTGATGATTACATCTCAGACAGAGCAGATCAAGGAGCACATGGAGTATTTTAAGCAGGGGTTCATTCTTGCATGATCCTGATGAGAGCGCCAAAAAGTTGCTTTTCTTAGACTGCAATTCCCAGATTCCCCAAGCCAACACAAGCTATACCTATTTATTCAAGAGTAAGTCCCTTTGAGAGTTCAGTGATGGTTGCTGTCTTGTAAATGGGTATAGGAATACAGCCTTACTTTCCTTAGAAAGCTATGTATCTCTCAATCAAAGGAGAGCCATTTATATGAACAAAGTCATGATTCTACATAGGACAGGTAGCCTAATATAGGCTGACATAACCTTTACTCCTATCCTGAGGGGATGCAGAGTGTTTTGAGCACAGGAAATGCAAAAAGTGAAAAAGTTGTGCAAAGTTACTGTGTTGGACACTGATTTCCTTGACCCCATCCAGGCACATGAAGACCCCATGTATGATATAATAAGAGAAAATAAGCGACATGAGAAGGAAATGCGGTAAGTATGGTTCTGTTTAAATCAGGTCCTTATAAATAATAACAACAAATAATATATATATTAGAATGTTACAGGAACTTCATATATGCAGTGATCCTTATATTGAACCAGTAAAAAAAGCAGTGATGTAGTGGTAAAATCTGAAGTGCAGGCAGACATCATGATGGGTCTGCCTGTAGCAGTTTCCCTAAGGAGACTCCAAAATGCTGACAGCTATGATATGAGCATAACATGTCTAACATTTTTCATCAGTACCAGGAATAGATCTTTATATCTAATGTAACTTAACTACCCATTCAAGACTGACCCACTCCAAAATATTATGGATTAAAACAGGGATAATTTTCAACAATATATTATTGCTGGGAATATTCACCTTCTGAGCCGTAGCTTCACTACATCACTAAATTTATATCCTACCCTATATCTGGTTACCTTGGGGTGGCATACAACAACATCAGTTCCAATTAGTTTAAAATAATAAGGGTTAAAAGACTACAAGCATATTTTACAACATAAATACATAAGGTATTGCAATCTATGTGGTTTTTAAATACAATTATAGATACTGGATTGAAGTTTAATGATATAGAAGCAGAATGTATACAATATTGCTATACACTGATAAAAAAATAATGGAGTAACATGGAGATTACAAATTCAGTACCAAGAATTTTATTATGAACAAGAAGGAAGTAGAGCTGCTTTTTAGGAAGATTTTGTTAATAAAATTATTGAAATGTTATGTATGTAAAAACAATTATACATTGAATTATGAAAACTTTCCCAAAGATTTACTGATACAAGATACAAAGAGATTGAAATTAGTTTTTTATTGTTAAAAATTAAGGAAAATAATTTGTTAATTTAGTGTTATGAGAAATATTGGTAGTACCAAAAAAAAGACTACAAGCTTATTAAACAATTTATCACTCAAAACAATAAAATAAAAAGTAAGTTCAAGTAACATAAAATAATATATGCAGATCAGATGAAATCAGTCAGGCCATGTTTTGACCTGACACCCAAATGACACCAATATTAGTGACAATTGGGCCTCTGAGGGGAGGATACTGTAGGTGCCACAGTGGAGAAGGCTCTCTCTTACTACTCCCTCTGCCCCACAGTGGGTTACTAAAGAATTGAGAAGTAGTGGTGGGTACAGATTGGGGAGATGAGGTGCTGGGAGACCTTGTGACAAAAGTGGGATTTCAAGCAAGGAAAATCCTCATTTACTGTCCAGTATCATTGACAAAGTATTTCAGTACCTCTCCGCTTATGAGTTCAAAATTAAGTGCTGTTTCAAGGGTAAATACCCTGACCTTTTAAGTTTATTAATTGTTCATCTTATTTCTGCTGTAAAGTTGAAACAAATAGTCTGCTCACCCAAGGAAAATTTCATCTTTTCTTGGTCACTTATGCATTTAGAATACAGCAGTTGAAGCAGCTGCTGGAGGACTCTACTTCGGATGATGACAGCAGCAGTGACAGTTCCAGTTCTTCAGGGTGCCAGGAAAAGGGCAAGAAAAAGCGAAAGAAGAAGGAGAAAAAGAAAGAAAAGAAAAAGAAGAAAAAGAAAAGGAAGCACAAATCTAAATCTGACAAGAGATCTGAATCAGATTGACTGCCTCTATAGTAAATTTACAATGTGTTGTGAAGCATCCAAAGAATCATCCTTCCCCAAGGGCTTTGGAAAAGTTTCAGGGCACAGTCCACAAACATGTTTACATACGTCATGTCATTTTGTGAAGTACCACAGGTCCTCCTGCTGTTCCTCCATGTTGAATTTTTCGTGTCCCTGGGGTTTTTTTTTAGGCAAAGTGTAAAAGAGCTGCTACTACAAGAAACTAACTCTGGTGTGTGTCTGTGTGTTACCATCTCACCCCAAGCAGCATTTTCTGTGTGGTAGGGTTTTGGGGTTATTCTTTTTGTATTGTATTGTAGCCCCATTTTTCTTTTTAGCCCACTAAGACTTTTAAAATAATCAGTCAAGGGGGTGTTAAGTAGAAGGAAGTTGTCAGGAAGAAAGCTTACAAAGTAACAGTGAAAGTACACTGGGCCCTTCATCTTTGCGGGAGTTAGGGGCACAGGACCCCAGTGAAAGTGGAAAAACGCAAATACAAAAACAGTAATTTTTTTACCTGACAACACCTCTAGGATTCGCTAGGCTCTCTAGTACAAGTCTTCATTCATTCAGAGTTTTCATAACCCACTCTTTTGCCAGAGTGACTTACAAATTGTTAATTACATATTCCTTGCCCTCAGGTTTACAGTGCAAATGAGACATGAAACAAAAGGAGAAGGGAATATAGTGGAGAAGAGGATCAAGTCCAATGGTTCTTCTCCCTCTGAGGCCATGGAATGGAGGGAGGAATAGACCCACTCTGGAGGACCTACAAATGCTTAGAGAAGTATTTTCTCTAAAAAAATATCTAGGTCCTCCAGTGTAACTGTGGTTAACTTCTGGCAGAGTTTTGCTAGAGGATCTAGAGATACCTAGAGAGATTATATTAATCAAATCTGCAAATAAAGCCTCAAATGTGGAAAGCCAACTGTATATACAAATGCTTCTTGGTCACAGCCTAGGAGATTAATCAGAAAAAAAAACTCCTCTAGTCTTCCCACAAGCAAGATCTCTGTGGTGTTGTCCAGGATTCATTGGATGGTAATACAGAAAGACAAAGGCTTAAAGCATGAATCTATAACTGAGTTTGGTGTGGACTGCCTTCAGCTAAATGTTGGGTTTTTAACAGAGACTTTTAAAAAGCTAAATCGTGTGATTAAAAGACAGATCAGTCATAGATGCTGGTTTGTTTGCTACAAGAAAATATTTTGACTCGGATGTAATTTAATGTGTACAAGAGTTATTCTCTCCTTAGCATAATGCCATAGCGTACCACTTGTACAACCTGCTAAACCACAGATGGTAACAGCTGGCCTTCCACATATTGTTGAACTGTAAATCCCATCACTCCATGTCAGTGGAGCATCTGAAGGCTCATCATACCTGGACTAAGTCAAAGGCAGTCCGCTGCCCAAATATGACAGACTACCAATTATGATATATCTTTTGTTTGGACTACTGTAAATACTCGCGTATAAGTTGAAAAATTTATACTATAAAATTGACCCAAAACACTTGGGTCAATTTATACACAAGTCAATATGATAACAAGATGGCAGGGAGAGCGATCGTTCGCGCCCCAAGCCTCTTCCCAGCCCAGCTGTCTCTGGAGGGGGCAGCTGGGCTGGGAAAACAAGGAGAGGACATCCTTTATGTGCCCTTAAGTTTTACTCTCGACTTATCCATGGATCATATAAAAATCCAGAATTTTTGCCCCCAAACCTACCCTCAACTTATACACAAGGTAAACCTGTACATGAGTATATATGGTACTCACTTGAAACTATGGCAATAGGGCTTTTTTCTAAAGCAGCTCTGCACAATAATTTCATTCCGCTTGTCAGATCATAAATTGCACAGGGCTCTCTTAAAGTTTTCCATGTCATGTGAGTTATTGATAGACTGTTGTGTGTTTGAGCAATTCTTTAGGAGTTCCATGTATTCTGGATGTGGAACCATTAGAGGCCTAAGCCCAATTGATATAAATCCAAATCTACATGAATACCTCCTCTTAAACTGCAATATTAGCTGAAGAGGCAGCTAAGATGTACAATAGGTTTGGCATTGGCAATAGAAAACTAGGCTGTGATTTCAGTATTTTCTTATCCTGTGAATCCATTTTTTTTTAAATTATTGAGAACATTAAAAATAATTTTGGTTCCCTGCAAAATTTGATCTACAAACATTAAACCCTGTCTTGCTATCTTTTTAACAAATTGTGTTGTCTTGTTTGTTACTAACTGCTACAAATGTGCTTAAGAAGTAAGCAACTCTGTAAAATTAGTAAGATACGCCATTTTTGGAGAGTAATGAAAAGTTAGGATGTAGTTGTAAGTGGCTGCAAATTTGTTTTGCTTTTTTCTTTTGTAAATAGTTACTGAGACCTGATAAGGTAGAAATGTTAACATTGGTGCCGCTGGTTTGTCCAATAGAACAATAAAAATGGTTCACCAGCTATCTTTGACAGATACACAAACCA
>NC_056527.1:61162604-61163941 GCF_019175285.1 Sceloporus undulatus | reverse complement strand
CAATTCTGGACACCCCAGCGTGGCAGCTGTGCTGCTTTCTTAAGCTTCTACTCAATGAAATGGCTTACCCTTTGCCATACCATGTGACCATTCCCAAAAGGCAATCTCCCTAGTTTATTCAGTCCAAAATAAGCAACCTGGTATCCTCCCCTAAATTGTGGACTACAACTCTTATAAGCCCCTGCCACACTGGTCAAGTATTATGGAAGTTGTAATCCAAAACTCGTGGAAAGTACCAGGTTGCCTACTGTTTCAGTACAGTCTTTATCATTGCCCAGTAAAGAACTAATCTGGCAAAGTAAGAGCATGACTCTGCCCTTCACAGTTCGCAAGTCAGTATGGAAGCACTCTGTAAATGCTGCTATATTATCACCTGAGGAGCAAAACTCACTGGATGTTAAAATAAGGTGCAGTTTAATAGGTGACTATCACTCATTAAGCTTTGTGCTCTTTTTAACCAGAAGAACGTAGCAAGGTAAGCAAGGGCTTACCTGATGGCATGGGTTTGGAGAGGAAAATATACAACAGCCTGTCCTATTTGTCCAAGCACAGCACCTTGGAAGAGTTTTCCTACTTCATCCTCTCAACTTAACTGTAAGGTAGGTGAATTGAGCACAAATTCTCATACTAGCATTATGTTCACTACAGCAGGGGTGGGATCATGCAGCCCTCCAGATGTTGCTGGACTGCAACTCTCAGCATCCTTAAACCATTGTCAATGCTGGAGGGCCACATGATTGTCACCTCTGCACTAGAGAATGTTGGCAGTTGCAGTCAAAAACTGGTACTAGTGATGGCTTCTGACACGTTCATTGTGTGTGTACATGTGAAAGTGGTTATTTGTTAGAGGGCAAGGCTGTAACATTTGGAGGAAAGGAAAGACAGGCAAGACATGGACAGAATGGCCACTCATATGTGAGGGGAGAAGAAGAAATGATAGGAAGGAGAGAGGTGAGAAATTCTGTATTGTTTTAAAATTTTCTAAATGAATTAAACAAGGCAGACTGAGCAGAAAAGGAGAAGCACTTAGAGACACTTGTCTTCCTTCTGTCCACCTCCTCTGGCTTAGAAAGACAACTCTGCGATTGGAAAGTGGCACCGGAGTGAGGAAGAAAGCACCTTCTCTACTTAGAGCCCATGCATTACTGAATTCTACCTGAAATGTCATACTTCCAGAAGCCAATGGCCTGTTACAGACAGCCAAAATAAAGCTGCTTCGGGTCTCTTTGGAGGTACAGTATGCTATTTAAATGATGCATGCACCCTAAGAATCTGGAAGCTGCACCAAAGCTGCACTCCAGTGCTTAGGAATGGAGTGTGGCTTTGGCACGACCTCT
>NC_056527.1:61134034-61162579 GCF_019175285.1 Sceloporus undulatus | reverse complement strand
GCTTCTGGAAGTATGACATTTCAGATAGAATTCACTAATGCACGGGCTCTGAGTAAGAAGAAGTGCTTCCTCCCACCTGGTGCCACTTTCCAATCCCAGAGTTGTCTTTCTAAGGCAGAGGAGTGACAGAAGACAAGGTCTCTAAGTGCTTCTCCTTTTCTGCCCAGTCTGCCTTATTTATCATTTAGAAAATTTAAACAATATAGAATTTCTCCCTCTCTCTCTTCCACATTTCTTCTTCCCCCTCAATGAGGGGCATTATGTCATTGTCTTGCCAGTCTTTTCCTTTCCTCCACATGTTACAGCCTGCCCTCTGACAATAACCATTTCACATGTACAACAATGAACGTGCAGGGAGACACACTAGTACGTTTTTGACTACAACTACCAACACATTCTCTAGTGCGGAGGTGACAATCATGTGGCCCTCCAGCATGGACAATGGTGAAGGATGCTGTGGAGTTGCAGTCCAGCAACACTGGAGGGCTGCATGATCCCACCCCTGCGTTAGTGAACATAATGCTAGTATGAGAATTTGTGCTCAGTTCACCTACTTAAGTTGAGAGAAAGTAGGAAACTCTTCCAGTGCTGTGCTTGGACAATAGGACAGGCTGTTGTATATTTTCCTCTCCAAACCCATGCCATCAGGTAAGCCCTTGCTTACCTAGCTACGTTCTTCTGGTTAAAAAGAGCACAAAGCTTAATGAGTGATAGTCACCTATTAAACTGCACCTTACTTTAACATCCATGAGTTTTGCTCTCAGGTGATAATATAGCAGCATTTACAGAGTGTTCCATACTGACTTGCGAACTGTGAAAGGCAGAGTCATGCTCTTATTTTGCCAGATAGTTCTTTTACTGGGCAATGATAAGACGGTACTGAAACAGTAGGCAACCTGGTACTTCAAGATTTTGGATTACAATTCCATAATACTTGACCAGTGTGGCAGGGCTTATAAAAGGTTGTAGTCCACAATTTAGGGGAGGTACCAGGTTGCTTATTTTGGACTGATAAACTAGGAGATTGCCTTTTGGGAATGGTCACATGGTATGGCAAAGGGTAAGCCATTTCATTGAGTACAGCTTAAGAAAGCAGCACAGCTGCCAGCTGGGGTGTCCGGAATTGTGGTTTGTGTATCTGTCAAAGATAGCTGGTGACCATTTTTATTGTTCTATGGACAAACCAGCGGCACCAATGTTAACATTCTACCTTATCAGGCTCAGAACATTTACAAAAGAAAAAAGCAAAACAAATTTGCAGCCACTTACACTACACATCCTAACTTTTCATACTCTCCAAAAATGGCGATCTTACTAATTTTACAGAGTTGCTTACTTCTTAAGCATTTTGTAGCAGTTAGTAACAAACAAGACAACACAATTTGTTAAAAAGATAGCAAGACGGGTTTAATGTTTGTAGATCAAATTTTGCAGGGAACCAAAATTATTTTAATGTTCTCATTTAAAAAAAATGGATTCACAGGATAAGAAAATACTGAAATCACAGCCTAGTTTTCTTTCATGCCAATGCCAAACCTATTGTACATCTTAGCTGCCTCTTCAGCTAAATTGCAGTTTAAGAGGAAGTATCATGTAGATTTGGATTTATATCAATTGGGCTTAGGCCTCTAATGGTCCACTCCAGAATACATGGAACTCCTAAAGATTGCTCAAACAACACACAACAGTCTATCAATAACCACATGACATGGAAAACTTTAAGAGAGCCCTGTGCAATTATGACTGACAAGCGGAATGAAATTATTGTGCGAGCTGCTTTAGAAAAAAGCCCTATTGCCATAGTTTTCAAGTGAGTACCATATGCCATGTACAGGTTTACCTTGTGTATAAGTTGAGGGTAGGTTTGGGGGCAAATCTGGATTTTGATATTAACATGATAAGTCGAGAGAAACTTAAGGGAACATAAAGGATTGCTCTCCTTGTTTCCCAGCCCAGCTGCCCCCTCCAGAGACAGCTGGGCTGGGAAGAGGCTTGGGGCGCGAACGATCGCTCTCCCTGCCATCTTGTTACTAATTGACTTGTGTATAAATTGACCCAAGTGTTTTGGGTCAATTTTATAGATAAATTTTTCAACTTATACGCGAGTATTTACAGTATCCAAACAAAAGAATATCTAATTGGGTAGTCTGTCATATTGGGCGCGGACTGCTTTTGACTTAGTCCAGGTATGATGAGCCTTCAGATGCTCCACCATGACATGGAGTGATGGGATTTACAGTTCAACAATAGGTGGAAGGCCAGCTGTTACCACTGTGGTTTAGCAGGTTGTACAGTGGTACGCTAGGGCATTATGCTAAGGAGAGAATAACTCTTGTACACATAAATTACATCCGAGTCAAAATATTTTCTTGTAGCAAACAAACCAGCATCTATGACTGATCTGTCTTTTAATCACACGATTTAGCTTTTTAAAAGTCTCTGTTAAAAACCCAACATTTAGCTGAAGGCAGTCCACACCAAACTCACTTATAGATTCATGCTTTAAGCCTGTCTTTCTCTTTCTGTATTACCATCCAATGAATCCTGGACACACCACAGAGATCTTGCTTGTGGGAAGACTAGAGGAGTTTTTTTTTTTCTGATAAATCTCCAGGCCTGTGACCAAGAAGCATTTGTATATACAGTTGGCTTTCCACATTTGAGGCTTTATTTGCAGATGGATTAATACTAATACTCCTCTAGGTATCTCTAGATCCTCAGCAAAAACCTGCCAAAGTTAACCACAGTACACGGGAGGACCTAGATTTTTGTTTTAGAGAAAATACTCTCTAAGCATTTGTAGGTCCTCCAGAGTGGGTTCTATTCCTCCCTCCATTCCATGGCCCTCAGAGGGGAAGAACCATTGGACTTGATCCTCTTCTCCACTATATTCCCTTCTCTTTGTTTCATGTCTCATTGCACTGTAAACCTGAGGGCAAGGAATATGTAATTAACAATTTTGTAAGTCACTCTGGCAAAAGAGTGGGTTGTAAAACTCTGAATGAATAAGACTTGTACTAGAGAGCCTAGCGAATCCTAGAGGTGTTGTCAGGTAAAAAAATTACTGTTTTGTATTTGCGTTTTTCCACTTTCACTGGGGTCCTGTGCCCCTAACTCCCGCAAAGATGAAGGGCCCAGGTACTTTTCACTGTTACTTTGTAAGCTTTCTTTCTGACAACTTCCTTCGACTTACACACCCCCCTTGACTGACTTATTTTAAAAGTCTTAGTGGGCTAAAAAGAAAAATGGGGCTACAAACAATACAAAAAGAAACCCCAAAACTACCACAAACACAAAAATGCTGCTTGGGGTGAGATGGTAACAACACAGACACACAACCAGAGTTAGTTTCGTTAGTAGCAGCTCTTTTACACACTTTGCCTAAAAAAAAAAACCCGGGACACAGAAAAATTCAACATGGAGGAAACAGCAGAGGACCTGTGGTACTTCACAAAATGACATGACGTATGTAAACATGTTTGTGGACTGTGCCCTAAACTTTTCCAAAGCCCTTGGGGAAGGATGATTCTTTGGATGCTCACAAACACAGGTAAATTTACTATAGAGGCAGCAATCTGATCAGATCTCTTGTCAGATTTAGATTGTGCTTCTCTTTTCTTTTCTTCTTCTTTTTCTTTTCTCTTTTCTTTCCTTTTTTTCTTTCGCTTTTCTTGCCCTTTTCCTGGCACCCTGAGACGGAACTGGATACGTACTGCTGCTGTCACATCATCCGAAGTAGAGTCCTCCAGCAGCTGCTTCAACTGTTGTATTCTAAATGCATAAGTGACCAAGAAAGAGGAAATTTTCCGTGTGTAGCAGACTATTTGTTTCAACTTTACAGCAGAAATAAGAGAACAATTAATAAACTTAAAAGTCAGGATTATACCCTGGAAACAGCACTTAATTTTGAACTCATAAGCAGAGAGGTACTAAATACTTTGTCAAAGATACGGGCAGTAAATGAGGATTTCCGCTTCTTGAAATCCACTTTTGCAACAGGTCCCCAGCACCCATCCCCCCAATCGTACCCACCACTACTTCTCAATTCTTTAGTAACCCACTGTGGGCAGAGGGAGTAGTAAGAGAGAGCCTTCTCCGCTGTGCACCTACATATCCTCCTCCTCAGAGGCCCAATTGTCACTAATATGGGTCATTTGGTGGCAGGTCAAACAGGGCCTGACTGATTTCATCTGATCTGCATATATTATTTTATTTTTACTTGAACTTACTTTTTTATTTTATTGGGTTTTGAGTGATAATTGTTTAATAACTTGTTCCTTTTTTTTGGTCTACCAATATTTTCTCATAACACTAATTAACAATATTTCCTTAATTTTTAACAAATAAAAACAAATTTCAATCTCTTTGTATCTGGTATCAGTAAATCTTTGGGAAGTTTTCATAATCAATGTAATAATGTTTTTACATACATCAATCATAATTTTATTAACAAAATCTTCCTAAAAAGCAGCTCTACTTCCTTCTTGTTCATAATAAAATTCTTGGTACTGATTTGTAATCTCCATTTACTCCATTATTTTTTATCAGTGTATAGCAATGGTATACTTCTGCTTCTATATCATTAAACTCAATCCAGTATCTATAATGGTATTTAAAAACCACATAAGTGCAATACCTTATGTATTTAGTTTGTAAAATATGCTTGTAGCTTTAACCCTTATTATTTTTAACTAATTGAACTGATGTTTTGTATGCCACCCCAAGGTAACCAGAAGGGGTAGGATATAAATTGAGTGATGTAGTGAAGCTCGGCGCAGAAGGTGAATATCCCAGCAATAATATATTGTTGAAAATTATCCCTGTTTTAATATCCTAATATTTTGGAGTGGCTCAGTCTTGAATGGGTAGTTAAGTTAAATTAGATAAAAGATCTATTCCTGGTACTGATGAAAAATGTTAGACATGTTTATGCTCATATCATAGCTGTCAGCATTTTGGAGTCTCCTATGGAAACGCTACAGGCAGACCCATCATGATGTCTGCCTGCACTTCAGATTTTACCACTACATCACTGCTTTTTTTCTGGTTCAATATAGGATCACTGCATATATGAAGTTCCTGTAACATTCTAATATATATATTATGTGTGTTATTATTTATAAGGACCTATTAAAAACACTAAACTACCACAACCGCATTTCCTCTCATGTCGCTTATTTTCTCTTATTATATCATACATGGGGTCTTCATGGGCCGGATGGGGTCAAGGAAATCATGGTCCAACCACAGTAACTTTGCACAACTTTTTCACTTTTTGCATTTCCTGGCTCAAAACACTCTGCATCCCTCGGGATAGGAGTAAAGGTTAGGTCAGCCATATAGGCTACCTGTCCTATGTAGAATCATGACTTTGTTCATATAAATGCTCTCCTTTGATTGAGAGATATACAGCTTTCTAAGGAAAGTAAGGCTGTATCCTATAACCATTTACAAGACAGCAAACCATCATGAACTCTCAAAGGGATTTACTCTTGAATAAATAGGTAAGCTTGTGTTGGTTTGGGAATTGGGAATTCCGCAGCAAAAGCAACTTTTTGGGCTCGCATCAGGATCATGCAAGAATGAACCCCTGCTTTAAAATACCCATGTGCTCCTTGATCTGCTCTGTCTGAGATGTAACATCACAGTCCCAATAACCCTGTGCCCTTCTCCTCCATGTGGAATGATACAGGAGAGGGGGAAAAAGGTGGCAATATTATATAAGACCTGGTGGTAAGTGGTTAAAAATGCCTGTACTGCAGCCACTACTCACAAACCACAAGGTTGTGAGTTCAATCCCAGTCAGTGGCTCAGGGTCAACTCACCTGCATCTCTGAGGTTGCAAAATGAGTACCCCAGCTTGATGGGGGCAATTAGCTAACAGTTGTGAGCTGCTAGAGACGCTCAGTCAACTATGAACATTATATAATGAAGCTGCTATTGCTATTGCCATGCTGAGTGGCAGACGGCCTGGGTTCCCCGCTGTTTCTATGAATATTTTCAAAAGTAAATTTCGCTGTAACGACCGCACATTGTTTAATTTTAAGTGAACTGGGTTTTTTTTAACATGGTGAATAAACATTGGTCTAGAAAAACCTGGCAACTTGCATTAATCCATTCTGCATGTGCCCCAGGATGCCTGCGCGGTGCGAAAATCTAGACAGTCTTAAGATATTGTACATCATATGTGACGGGGTAAAAAGCATCCTGAAGGACAGTCGTTGAAATAAATAATAATTGGTGGGACAGGTGCTACCTATTCTGCCCTGCTAAGTTCCCCTGTATGTCCCCTTCTCAGGCTGTTCCCCAGTGTAGCTTCCATATGTTTCAACAGATAGCTGAAGATAAAAAGCTTAAAAATGTGAGGCAGCTCATTTGAGAGGGGCCATGAAAGGAAGCAAATATTTAATTTACTGTCGGTTTATTTTATTCTGTTGGGCGGAAGAAAAGTGCTTGTATGGGCCTCAATGTCAAAATAAATAGACTGGTGTGATGAAAAAGGGCCCATGGATGCTTCTGTTCAGGCAGCAAATTTTCTGGGTAGATTTAATCATGGAGATTTCCTGAGGAAACTGGTGGAAAAGGACTTACGAAAATCCTCTCCATTTGCCTCCACTGAAACCTCATAACAAAAGGAGCAGCTTTCCTCTTAACAGTCCTGCTCTCTACTGCTAAAAGAAATTTCAGACATGCTCACTTAAAGAGTTTCCGTAATTATAATTCAAAGAATGCCACAGTGTTACTTACACTCTGATTGTTCTAATTTGGTTGCCTTTAAGAAGAAGGGACATTCTTTATCCCCTGCCGGTGTCCATAACGTTTACATCTCCAACCTGATAAGAAAAAGATAAAGACTTCTTAAGAAACGTTAAAACACTGGCAATAGAAAGAAAAAATATTCAGTTACTTTTGTGAAAGAGCAAAAGCACAGTTCTTCAAAAGTGTTTAATAATAGTTCAGATGAAAACTCTTTAATCTCCCTACTACATGTAAATAATAATGTCATTCCTATGTATAGTTACCCAGCATTAATTCATACGAGTTTGATGGAATTTATTCCATGGCATTGTAGATAGAAATGTAGTCTCACAGTGCCATCCAATATGTCTACTCAGAAGGGCTGCCTTAGCCCTACATTTAGTTCTATTGCCATAATGATGATTTCAGAAGTGATGCAGAATGTGAAAGAACACAACAGTCCAAGTCTATTTCCAAACTTACTATTTTCCCAAAACCTCTAAACTATCCAAGCATTCATGTCTGTTGACTCTAACTCTTATATTCCATCCCCACTAACTCTCCCCTCTCTTCATCTCCATTAGCATGTAATTGTTATATACAAGTTTTTCATCAACAAACTCCTGGCAAGTAATACTGGAAACATTGGTTTGTATTGTTGCTATTGCCCAGTCCTTTCCAGCTTATGGTGACCCAAGGTGAACCTATCAGAGTTTTGTTGTTTCCAGATTTGTTCAGAAGGAGTTTGTCTTCGCGGAGGCTCAGCGTCTCTGTCTGGTCAAAGGTCACCCAGTAGGTTTCATAGCTGTCAGGATTTGAACCCTGGCCTCCAGAATCAAGTCTATAACGTTCACACTATGCACCACAGTAGCTCTCATTGTTAGCTCAGATCTGAACAATGATTATTCCAGTGCTTCTGAACACCCCTTAAAGGTTGTGCAAGAATTATTTTTATTTTGCTTTATTTACAGATTATTTTTAAAATCATTTTTTAACAGAAGAAATGCCCTCCTCTACACATCTTATAACAAAAATGAAAACTAACTGAAACATTGGAAGAAGATGAGATAAACCCTTCACTGATCTATGAAACATATTACATTAGATGAATAAAAATGTTTTTCACTGTCAATGTAAATGTATAGGTGGTCTTGTGAGGGATAGAATTCCATAATAATGGTGTTGCTGCTGGCCTGCCCTTTTGTGAAAACATTTCAGAACATGTTCAATAAAACATTTGTCATACTCTACTGATCAACATTAGCGATAGAGCATACAACAGGAGCTACAAAATCTACATACTCTCCTCACTCACTTGCATAACTTGACTTCCTTCCCTAGTGGCATCCAGAGCCCTTCGTTGGCAGCATGTGCCAGGAACTCTCGTCGTGTTCATTGCGCAGGTCATCAGGAATGCAGTCCTCTGGTTTAGTCTCATTTTCCTGCACAAGTGGGGGGGAAATCAAAACACATGAGGAAAACCCATAACATGGCAGGCAAATATTTCTCTTCAGGGGAAACTCATTGGGTACATTTTGCTTCAACCCAGATTTAGAGACAAATGGTAACCATCTAGTACAGTGATGGCGAACCTAGGCAGCATGCCAGAGGTTGCACCAGAACCCTCTCTGTGGGCACATGTGCCGTCGCCCCAGCACAGAGTTTGTTACAGAAAGCCAGAGGGACAGGCACTTTGCAATAAGTAAGTGGGTTTTGGGTTGCAGTTTGGGCACTCGGCCTCTAAAAGGTTCCACCATCACTGATCTAGTAGATAGAAATAAAACACCACCTCAGGGACTTGGTAGGTTGGAGAGACATTAAAAGGTATCCTTAAAAAGATTAGCTGAATAAAATTTTAAAAAAAACATTGATAGTCTACTGACCTACCTTAATAAGCCCTGGAGGAAGTTTCTCAGCTGAAAAAGATAAAAATAGACTTTTTTTAATAACTTGAGTAAAAGGCTATACATCTAGATGACTGAACTTAACAGAAGCAGGGGGGAAGCACTAAACATGGAGAACAGAAACTGCTTAACACAGAAAATGATACCTTTATTGGCCCAACCAAATGCACATTACGTGTTGCAAGCTTTCGAAGTCCACTCAGGCAAACAGGAGTAAAAATTGAAGGTGTTAGTCATAGCCCTACATTTTCTGTTTCGGTCAGATGCTGGGGAGGGCTAACTGCACCTGGACCTTGCCCTTTGGCCCTGTGGTCACTGGCAGATTTTCAAACCAAGAAATTTAATGTGCGTTTGCAATGCAAAGAAGATGTTTCCTTGGAATCAGACAGTCCTTCCTTTTGAAGCCACAGGCTCCTATATAGGTAGGGAACACTGAATTTCTCAAGAAGTCTCATGTTTTGCATCAGGAAAACTTTAGCTATGTAGAGGCAAAGCATGCCAAGTGGTCCCAATACTAGAAAAAAAACCGCTTGAAGAAGCCAGTGTGACTCCAAAAGCTTGCAAAATGTAATGTGCATTTTGGTGGCCCAATAAAAGTATCATGTTTGGATGTTATTGGATTTGCTATATGGCCAACACGCGACTCCTAGATGTTTTTTGGATTTCAAGATACACATTTTAGTGTCACTGGAGAATCCTATAGAAAGAGGCAGTCACTGGGACCTTGCCACTGCCTCCAAGAAAATCCAAGCTTTGGATGGCCTTAGGCAAGTCACAGTCTCTCAGCCTCATAGGAAGACAATGGTCAACTCCCCTCTAAAGACACTTGCCAAGAAAAATCATAAGTAGAAATGACTTGGAAGCACCAGCAACAACAGTAACCACAGCCTTATGGTTTTAAAGCCCTGTAGAAGCACCTATCCTTAGCGCGGGAGGCGAAATCAAGCGAGTAGTAAACTTCACTGGGTCAATGAGGGCCAGGTACTAACCCAGCCTGATTTATCTGTACAGAGTTGTAGAGAGGGGACAGGTGGAGAGTATGTCACCCTCAGCTCCTAACAACATCTCCATCTCCATCACCGTCGTTTTATTTTATAGCACACAATATGGAGTGGAGCCAAGGCTAAAGCAGCCAGACCTGGATCTTGGGCCTATGCCACCCTTCAGCCTCCTCAGACATTCTCATCCCCTTATTTTCCATCCTCAAAGTGGCTTGTTTCCACGTACTTGCCCATAGGGAAACCATACTGCCCAGAGGGATTCATTGGAGAACACCTGCCCAATGGGCAAGTGCTCCCCAATGGTTTCCCTATGGGGCAAGTGCTCCCCAATGGTTCCCATGGGCAAGTGCTCCAATGCGCCTGTGGGCAGTGCTCCACATGCTTCCTATGGGCAAGTGCTCCCTAATGCTCCCTGTGGACAAGTGTCCCCAATGCTTCCTGTGGCAAGTGCTCGCCAATGGTTCCCTATGGCATGCTCCCCAATGCTCCCTGTGGGCAACTCCAATGCTCCCATGCTCTCCCATGCTTTCCGGCCAAGTGCCCCCATGCTTCCCTATGGGCAAGTGCTCCCCAATGGTTCCCTATGACAGTCCGCCCAATGCTTCCCTATGGGCAAGTCTCCCCAATGCTTCCCTATGGCAGTGCTCCCCAATGCTCTGCTCCCCAATGCTTCCCTATGGGCAAGTCTCCCAATGCTCCCTGGGGCAGTGCTCCCCAATGCTTCCCTAGATGGCAAGTGCTCCAAGGCTCCCTATGGCAAGTGCTCCCCAATGCTTCCCTATGGGCAAGTGCTCCCTAATGACGTGCCCTATGGGCAAGTGCTCCCAAGCTTCCCTAGGGCAAGTGCTCCCCAATGGTTCCCTATGACAAGTGCCCCTAATGCTCCCTATGGGCAAGTGCTCCCCAGTGCTTCCCTATGGCAAGTGCCCCTAAGCTGTCCCTATGGGCAAGTGCTCCCCATGCTTCCCTATGGGCAAGTGCCCAAGGTCCTATAGAGTCTCCCAATGCTTCCCTATGGGCAAGTGCCCCCAATGTTCCATGGGCAAGTGCTCCCGAATCTATAGGGCAAGTTCGCCCAATGGTTCCTATGAGCAAGTGCTCCCTAATGCTTCCCTATGGGCAAGTGCTCCCATGCTTCCATATGGGCAAGTGCTCCCTAATGCTTCCCTGGGGGCAATGCTCTATGCTTCCCTGGCAGTGCTCCCAATGCTCTCCCTATGGGCAAGTGCTCCCAATGGTTCCCTTGAGCAAGTGCTCCCTAATGCGTTTCCCTATGGGCAAGTGCTCCCCAATGCTTCCCGATGGGCAAGTGCTCCCTAATGCTGTCCCTATGGGCAAGTTCTCCCCAATGCTTCCATGGGCAAGTGCTCCCTAAGCTGTTCCCTATGGGCAATGCTCCCTCCCCAATGCTGTCCCTATGGGCAAGTGCCCCCAATGTTCCCTATGAGCAATGCTCCCCAATGCTTCCCTAGGGCAAGTGCTCCCAGTGCTTCCCTATGGGCAAGTGCTCCCTAATGCTTCCCTATGGGCAGTGCTCCCCAAGCTTCCCTGGGGGCAAGTGCTCCCAATGGTTGCCTATGGGCAAGTGCTCCCCAATGTTCCCTATGAGCAAGTGCCCCTAATGCATACCTATGGGCAAGTGTTCCCCATGGTTCCCTATGGGCAAGTGCTCCCCAATGGTTCCTATGAGGCAAGTGCTCCCTAAGCTTCCCAGGGCAAGTGCTCCCCAATGCTCCTGGGCAAGTGCTCCCCAATGCTTCCCTATGGGCAAGTCTCCCCAATGCTTCCCTATGGGGCAGGCATTCTCCACATGAATGCTTCCCATGGCACACACCACAACAACAACAACCACAACCGGTGTGAGAGAGCCTTACACAGGACTCCAAGTGCTGGATCTGTTGGATCTGCCACTCCTCGCCGCGGCTGCCTCTCCTCCTCCTCCTCCCCTCCTCCTGGCTCTTTCCTCTCGGGGCATGGCTACTAGAGACCCGAAGCAGCTTTATTTTGGCAGTCTGTAACAGGACAATGTCAATTTTTTATGAGGAAATCAGAACTATTGAGCTTGGTACAGAGAAATTGCTGTGGAATAGGACAAAATTCTGTTATCAATATGACATCAGTAACACCAACTGATTATGCCAGACTGTGCTACCAGTTTGTGACTTGCACTGGAGTCTTCCAACTGACAGGTGCCAGTCATTTTCAGCTCTCAATGGGGTGGATAAGAATTATGAGAACCCATCCTGTACACATATACCAGCTATTTAGAACCCTTGGAGGTGAAAAGCGCAATACAGAAAATGCTAAAAGCCCACTGTTAGAATATATTGAGTGCAAACTAGTATAAAGATGCCATAGGCTTTGCGGGAATACATTTTTAGGTGCAGCTTGCACATGTTTATGCCTTTTTGGTAGGCCTAATACTGTCAATGGTGCGATATGGACTTGGAATTTTCCTTATGGGCCATCACAGCAATTGCTACATTTGACACTAAAAAACATTCAGGCAGTCTTGTTCAAAAAGAAGTGGCTGATCTGGATTTTTCTCCGCTAATGATCACGAGGAGTAAATTTTCTGATTTTAGTATAGGTTCACTCAATTCCAAATGCAAATGTCATGTTTTTTGGAATAGGTAATGTCTCCCACGATTCATGAATTTATTGAGTTACAGTCATCACTTTGTTTAATGTCTGAGTATTATTAATAACCTTTATATTACAAACTTTCCACAAAACATTGTTGTGCAATTTTACCTTTAATTTTCTTTTTAAATATTGTGTTATTTACATTCCCATGCCTTCATTTTAGTGTCCAATTTATTTTTATACATTTTTGAAATGTGCACTTAGGAATCCTTAACAGTGCAACTTAGACCCTGCTGAGATACTTACAAAAAGAAAAAATACTTAATGACTCATCTAAACAATAATAGGCAAATATTTACATGTTTCACAATTCTTATCTTCTTTTATAAAGAGATCTCCTTGCTTCACGCCCTGCATAAAAGATATTACAGAAGGTTAATTTTTATTTTTAAAACATGCTATTTCACTCCAGTAATAGAGTCATGTGCTTTGGTTTTTAGCCAGCCGTTTTCATAGACACTGACTTACTAAAGGACCAGCAGAAGATTGACCTGACCCTGGGTGGTTTCCATTTGCGCTTGCTGGGTCTTGATTTTGGTGTTTTTCCGGACTGGTAGCCAAATCTTGTTTACATTAAGGGTTACTTTCCTGATTCTGACCTGGTAGTTGTTGGCATGGTCCAGAATTTCAGTGTTTTCAAATAGCATTTTATGTCCTCAGCATAAACCAACCTGGGCATTAAATGCTACTTGAAAACACTAAAATTATGGAACATGCCAACAACTATCAGGTCAGAATGTACAGGGAAGCCATTTAAATCCACCAACACCTAGACATCTTCAACAGGAAAGTAACCCTTAAAGTAAACAAAGTTTGGCTACCTGTCCTGAAAAACACCAAAATCAAGACCCAGCAAGTGCAAATGAAAACCAACCAGGGTCAGGGGGGTTTACCAGCAGACAATGGATCGCTAATTAAATGGATAACTTGTTGCCTTGCCATTCAGCAACAGACCAACACACAGTTTAACATATAAATCACTTCCCCTCAACCAAAAGTCACACAGGATATATATACCCAACTCGCTTCCATGCCAGCGTTCTCTGAAGATGCCAGCCACAGATGCTGGCAAAAGGTCAGGAATAAACTCTTCCAGAACATGACCACATAGCCCAAAAAACCCACAAAAAACTTTCGGGTTCGGTCAGCTACATTCAGCTAGTTTTGCATTCACTACTCATATGGTAGTTATGGCCCATGTTCTTATTGCAGATAGGGCAAGAGCTCTTTAGAAGCATAGCCCATTATTCAGATTCAAATACATTGCGCTCTTCTTTTTCCATACTTCCCAGGATAGGCATTCTTTAATTGTTGTTCCCTAGAAGCATCCCATGCACAAACTCAAAGCTTTAAACATATTTTTTGCAGCACAGGTTGATCATCCCTTATCCGAAATCCAGAATTTTTCACATGGGTGGCTGAGATAGTAACGCCTTTGATTTTTGATGTTTAATGTACAAACTTTATTTCATGCACAAATGAAAAGTATGTACAACATTACCTTTAGGCTCTTTGTATATAAAATATAAATTCATTTCTTGTTTAGACATAGGTATCTCATTATATATATGCAAATATTCCAAAATAAATAAGAACAAGATCCAAATATGTCTGGTACCAAGGATTTTGGATAAGAGACACTCATTTGGGAGCACAAAACTGACATATATGTATATTGGTCTATGTACAGGGAATGTGCCTCTCCAAGTTTTTTTTTGGAGGAGCAGCTAAAGTGGTTATTTACCTTCTAACAATTGTTCACCTCTGGCCTACATGGTGGAGTTAGCTGGACTCAGGTCGCATACACAACTGAGAACCATTAGTTCTCTTAATTCAGTCATTTTGCAGCTTGAATTTAAAGGCACAAGGTGGTATCATGTATCACAACTGTACAAGGATTGTCTTAGTCACTTAGTACACTTACCCTTGTGATGGGATGTTTTTGGTTTCTCCCATTCTTGAACTTCTTCATCATGCCTTGTGTTTCTGCGTTTATGTGGAGGTTTATGCACCCCTTTCTTCTTTGGTGAGTCTACTACATGCAAGTTGTCTGCAGCAACAGGGCGTACTTCTGCAGTCAAGAGATCCATTTTTATTAGAACAGGTCTGAAGAGTGAATTCTTTCTCTATTTTATTGCTGAAGCAGGGCATTCCCTTCTCCTTGAATCTACTCTAATGCTGTAAGCTGGACTAGTTTGCTAATAAATTTATGTAGAGCTATAGATCAGTGTGACTTAAATTTTTTTTACGAGCATACTGAAAAAGTATTGTGATAATAAGTAGGTTCAATATGGTATAGGGATCACTAACACTTATATGCAAGTTAATGCATCACATGAATAAAGTCAGAGAACCATGACTGGGAGCAACATCTTGTAGAGTTCACATTTCTTGCTGAATCTAGTTTGCATGCGACATTTCCTTTACGGCCCTTGCTCTGGTGCATTAAATCTCCCCTGATGGTGCAGTGGTTAAATGCCAGTATTGCAGCCACAAGGTTGGGAGTTGAATCCCAGGGCTCCAGGTTGACTCAGTTTTCCATCTTTTTGTAGGTTGGTAAAATGAGTACCCAGTTTGTTGAGGGTAATTTGGTTGCAGACTGTAAACTGCTTAGAGAGTGCTGAGTTCACTATTAAGTAGTGTAGAAATGTAAATGCTAAAAGCTATTGCCCTTTGCCAATGAATTCTCTCTCCCTCGGAAAGCAAGATCACAGTGAAATAAAATTGCTACAATGGCAGAGGAAAGCAGTCAATGCCACACTTGACCATCTGACTATGGTATTTTTGTTCATTGATTTAAGTGGAAAAGGACATACGTTTTTCTCTGCTTTTGGCTGAGGTTGAGAGGCCTTCATGCGTTAGGCTAGCAAACTTGGGTCTTGCACCACTTTTTATCCAGTAGTCATCAGCTACACCACTTTTTATCCAATAGTCATCATCCACAATCCTTCTTTCTTCCTCTTGTAATCTTCCTGGTTAAGACATAAAGAAGTAAAATAATAATTTTCCTGTAATTTGAACCATTTGATTTCAAGCTTCACACACGTTCAGTGTATTATTTTCCTTTCCACTTCAACCACTGATTTAACTGCAGAATCTGATGATATCTTAAGGATATATACAGTTGCAGAAATACTGGTGAAAACTGTGCCATTTGCCATGTAACTTGCAAGTGGAAGCTAGAAACTTAACTTCTTTCAAGTCAGTTTTCAGAGGTCCAAAACACACTGCAGAAATAATTCAGTTTGAGACAGCTTTAACTGCCCGGGCTCAATGCAAGGAAATCCTGGAAATCGTAGTATATTGTGGCTCTCTGACAGAGAAGGCTAAATGTCTCACAAAACTACAGTTCCCAGAATTTCTTAGCATTAAGCCAGGGCAATTGGAGCAGTCTCAAACTATATTATTTCCACAGTATGTTTTGAACCTGAAAAGACTTTCAGCATGGTACTACTCTGAATGTAATTAAAACTAGAACATTAATAAATACATTTTTAAAAAAGTACATATAGGGAGAGACTGTTAGTGTTAAGTATATGATCAGCTGTGAACTTAGGAGTGTTAGGTTGCAAACAGCAAAAAGTGTCCTCATACATATTTATAAATAAGTGGGGTTTTTTAAATGGTACTTTAAACATCCAAATTCCCTTCTCTTTCTTTGATCTTCCAAGGCCTCTATAGGTGAAAAAATGAGTGTTGCCCTAGAGAAGTGATTCTGAAACCTTGGTCTTCCAGATGTTTTGACTTCATTTCCCAGAACTCCTGACAGCTGTCCAAAACACCTGGGGAGCCAAAGTTTTTTTGGAATTTCTGCCCTAGAGGTTTCCCAATACGCCATGTTAACACCCATTTCATTGTCTGCCACTTACCTGCGTGTCTTGATGAATTTCTTCTATGTTCAAACACTTCTAGCTGGTGTGCTGTAGGCTTCTTCAGGCAGAAGTTGAAATCACCACAGAGATCCTCACCTTGTTCTCGCTCCATCTTCAATTTGGTAGCCACTCCAGACATTTTTACTTTTTCTTGTAATGGCAAATTAATAATATGCGCTGGTACTACGTTTTTGGGTACTCTCCAGAATACCTTCTGGCCAGTCGTCCAGTAGAGGCCACTTTTACTAGGGTTCAAAGTTCCATAAGGTACAGTTTCTTGAATTAAGTATTCCCTCTCTTCTTCTTCCTCCTCCTCCTCTTCCTCCTCTTCTTCCTCCTCTTCCTCTGGTTCCTTCACCCAGTATTCTTCAGAATCAGCTTCTGATGGAGAGAAACTCTTAGAAGCTTTTTTCTTGCGAGGATAGAGTTGCCTGCTGCTGGAAGACATGGGGAGAATACCCAGCTTTTTAGATCGACTGGAGATATCTTTAGCCTTGACTTTTGAACATCTCTTCAAATTCTGGCCATAACCAATACTGACTTTCTCATGCCCTTCTACTTCCTCATCTTCATTGAGGGAGCCTCCACTTTTAATTCTCTCTCTCCCCAAGCCCTCTTTACTTTTCTTTAAGGTACTCTTCTGAAGCATATAGTCAGGGACAAAATAAGACATGGGTGTATTGTCAATCAATGAACCTTCATCAACAGAAGACGTCTCGTCAGAAGTAACACTGAGTACACTTGGACGCTTTCTTCGGGACAAATACATATCATAGTTATAGTTAGCATCCATATTCTCTAAGCAAGCCAACCAGCTTTCAGAAGGAATGTATTTCTCTGACTCATTACACCACAGACTTGTTTCTGAAGTTGTCCATTCTTTATTGGTCACATCATTTTCATTCAGTTTCTGAGGGAAATATGAATCATTTGTTATCTCCATGCCAGATGGAAATAGCTCCCTTTGCTGAACAAGGTTTGACACATCCTGAGGAGCTCTTGAACTGCTGGACCTCTTTAATCCAGAAGATCTTTTGGACACCAGCACATCTTGCTTTGTCCCTAGCTGGTCAGGTCTAGATGGTTCAGACAGCTGCACTGCTCTAGAGTCATCTACAGGAGAACTTACTCTATAACTAGTAGATCCCTGTTTTTCTGAATCCATCTTTGCTTTACACTGAGCGTCTCTTTCCTGCATATCCTCAAGAGTCTTTTGCTCCTCTGGATAGGAAATACTTGGCACCAACTGTCCTTGTTCCTTAGGTCCATATACAACTTCTTCACAGGAGCTCAGAGCAAACACATCTCTTTGCACTACATTCTCCTTTTTTGCCACATCATACAAAGGGATTGTTTCTTTGAAGGACTTCCATAGCTGAATGGCAGGTGCACCATCATTGGCATACTCTATTCTTACTTCCTCTTTCTCAAAGGCATAGCCTGGTGGAGGAAGGCTTCGAAACTGTACAGAACCTGAAGAACTCTTGGCAAAGTCCCTGTCTGAAAGTGGAGAAGATATGATCCTCTCTGGTGCTTCTAAAGAACTTTCACTTCCTTTGCCAACAGCAGATGAGACACAAGCCATATTTCCAGCATCACAGCCTTTTGTTTCTATACCATGATCCTGATGTTTTTTTGGCTTACTTTCAGGTTGTCTAACATCAGTCTGCGTTTCTTTGGTCTCTGTTCGTTTCCCAGGGCTATAATGCCTGAACCGTGTGGCCTGATAAAACATGGGTGGGTGACCATTAAAATAAGGTCTTCTGTTAACTCTCACATGCATGGGATGCTGTGGGACGACATATCCAGGGTACTCGTGGAAAGGAACAGAATATAATGGGAAGTATGGATTGCCACTTCTTAAGCCTATAAAGACAGAAACATGTGTTTTCCTCCAACAGAACATTCCCCGCCCTCCCCAAAACAGAGCAGGCATTACTTGATAACATGAGTAACCCCACAGTTCATTTCATCTTGAACAATATGACATTTACTTGTGGATTAACATGTATAGTGGAACCTCCATTCCGGATCCCGCCGCGTATGGCAATTTCTGCCTATGCTCGAGCCCCATTGTAAACAATGGGGCTCGTGCACGGCGGCGCGGAGGTGCGCACGGTGTAACGGGCACGCGCACGGCACAGCTGAATGGGATGTGTTGCCCCGCGCGCACCCAGCGGCTTGAGCGCGTACGCTCAAAGCCGCTTATAAAAAGTCCGCGTATGCTGAGGCCCCGCTGTAATCCAAATCAGTCTGTAATGTCTCTTCTGGATGCATATTGTTACCATAACAAAAAGTACTGAGGTTCTCCACATCATGAGAAACACAACTCATTGGAAAAGACAATAATGCTAGAAAAACTAGAGGGAATTAGAAAGGGACCAAGACCACATTCTAGATGGATAGACTCAATTAAGGAGGTCATGAGTATGAACCTGCAGAAAATAGAAGAGTAGTGGAGGATAGGGTGTCTTGGACATGTCTCATCCACAAGGTCACCATGAGCCAAGACCAACTCAAGGGTGGATGATAACAACAACAACAACAACAACAAAACAAGTAAATTGAGTTTCTTTATTCCTCCATGGCATTATCCTGCTGAGATCTATTTTTTTTTCCAGTAGAAGAACCCTGAGGTCTACCAACCTTAGATAAATACAAAATAATGACTAAGAAACAGTACTCTCTCTGTTGGAGAACAGAGCACCAAAATCTCACACAAATCTATGCTTTCTGTTCCCCTGCTCTCCCCAGCACTGTTGAACTCAGTAGCCTTACTTAAGAAGGAAAACATATCTGTAACAATGATTATTAAAGCTCTGAGAACAGCTCAGCAAATCTGGATCTACCTTACCACCAAATAGTACAGAACAAGATCATGTGTAGCTTTATACAATTTCCTCTTCCATGGAAAAACATGATGACCAGACTAAGGAGATCACACATTGACTTATACAAATTACCCTGCAAGACAGAATTCACAAGCACAACAATTCTACCTACCTGGTGGATACCGTATGAACAGCTATGTAGCTTTGAGGTCCAAGTAACAAAAAGACAGGTCAAGAGACTATCACTGACATGTCCATTCTGATGATGTAGAGCATCACCTCCAACAAAACAGGTAGTAGACTACAACTCTCATCAGCCCTAACCAGTATAGCCAATCCTGTGGTGTGTTTAGTCCAAGAATCTCTGTAAGACCCCATCCTTGCACTACAAAGCTATAGCTGAGAGACACTTCATTAAGGCCTGCCTAGTGTATTTTGGTGCCAGAGGATTTAATTAAAGTTTGCCCCTACCATAACATACTTTGGAGAACAACCTCAGTAAATGAAACAGTGCCTAACACTTTTCCCATGGCCTGAAAGCTTCACCTATTGAAAAACTGCTGCCATACAACTACTAAGAGAATCCATGCCAGGAGAGAGCACCAGGGATTTGGTAATGCCACAGTGCAGTCATACGATCTGAGGAAAAACCAGAGTATAGTACAGTCATAGAGAACTCTGTTATCCCAAAATTTAGCCCCGTTCACCCCCCCCCATTTGATATAACATTAATTAAATAAAATTCATTAAAAGTTGATGTGGGTGACCCCACTGTGGAAGCCAGACCTGGGTGCAAATGGCAAACTCAAGATCTATGTCAGGCAAATATTACCTTTAGTAAAGCCTCACATCAATTCACCTCTCCCATCTTTGATTTCATTAGCTCTTGTGTATGTGTCTGAACTGTGTGCTTGTGTGTGTTGCTTTAATTCCCTAATAAACTACAATTCCCAATTTGAAATCTGCCTCTGGAATTCTTCGTGATTTGGATCCTGTATAGCTGGGCTAATCCCAAAACCACTGTTGCCCCAGTCAAACTATATATCTCCTTTGAGCTAAGTACCAAAATTCCTCAGAAACATTAATTTGAGAGTGTCTTCCCTGGACCCAGCAATTAGGATAAAAATTCTGTAAAATATATTTTGTAGAACACAAGCAATCAGTTACAAAGTAATACAGGGAAATAGTAGCACTAGATAGGAAATGCATTTTGAAAATTAACAGAAAGACCAAGCAGGTTAGCTTCTTGCAACAGGAGCAGCCCATCGATCCAATCTCATCGGTCGTATTATTTTGCCTTACCTGCAGCAGGGATGCCGTATGGGTTGTACACAGGGCCAAGGAGCCAGGGATTAGAGAACCTCTGTTGTGCTGTTGCATGTGCATAAAAAAAGGGTCTTTGGTTTGTGGGATAAGGCCCACTCTCTGAGGCATTGTTAGTGTTCATTTTCTAGGCTACAAAAAAAGAAACAACTGGCATTAAGCAACAGTTTTTAGAAAGATACCATCACCAAGCTATTTGACAGCCTAAGCAAGTCAAGCATTTCCTGTGGAGATAAAAATTCAGCTCCTCTTCATCTTCATTAGTCAGTGAATATCAGAAAGGGTTTGGGTAAGAGCTTTCTTTTGAGTCCTTTGTACCCTTCAAGTTTTCAGCAGTCTCATATGAAAGGTAAGAAAAATATACCCTCCAGTTTCCCCCCCATCCCTCCCAGGACTGACCAGACTGATTCCTGCGACGTTCACAGAAGGGAGATCATTTCTTATTTGCTGAGTAGTTGATTGGGAGGTGTCTCCAATAAGAAATTTTGATGAAGAAACATTGTCTGAAACTCCACTGTGCTCTATGGTCCTTATTTCACAAGCCTCCTATTGAAAGAATAAGACAGAAATATAAGCAAACACTTTCCTCTGCTATGCAAGGTCATAGCTCTTACATTTTGTAGATGGAAAACCATCAATTAATAGTAGGTGCTCTAGGCTAGATTTCAGAGGAGAAAACAGGAAAACCACCACAGATATTCCTTGCATACGAAAACCCTTTGAAATTAATGGGGTCACCTTAAGTCAACAGGTCACTTGAAGGCACGCACACACACATTTTTTGTAGGGAGATCTTTAATACTAGCAGAGACTAAGGGCCTGAACAGACAGGCCATAATAAAGCTGCTTCGGGTCACCTTGGAGGTATGCTGTTTATATGATGCATGCATTCTAAGAGGACGGAAGCCGTGCCAAAGCCATGCTCCAGTCCTAAGGACTGGAGCACAGCTTTGGTGTAGTTTCTGGCCTCTTAAGATGGGTGTGTCATTTAAACAGCATACCTCCAAAGTGACCCGAAGCAGCTTTATTTGGCCTGTCTGTTGGAGCCCTAGGACTATTACTTTCCTACTTCGTTAGAAAACAAACCTTAAATATCAACAGAGACTTAGGCAATTCATATTCCTACTATACAACGACGGAGACTTCCAGTACTAGCAGAGCCTGTAGTATGTGCAAGAAAGGTCTAACCTATGGAAATTGTGTTTTTTTAAGAAAAGACTTTTAGAGCTCAAGCATATGTAAGCTTGTTTCTACTGAATTCAGCAGGAAAAACTCTGGAGAAGGTATGCAATGTATGCTACAAACCCATTTTATGGGTTTGTGTTTTATATAATTATATTACTTGTTTTTATCTATTTTATGAGATGTTTGCAATAGTTTTATAGTCTGTAAACAGTTTTGATCTATGGAAAAACAGTATACAAATATTATTATTATTATTATTATTGTCAGTTGTCTATCACCAAGGTAAATACTTCTAAACAGAACAGACTTATTACAGTAAATACCACCTCCTTCTTCACTACTCAAGGTTTTCCACTCTCCCTTAATCCTAAAAGAATTCCATTATTATTACTTCTGGGACTAAAAACTAACAGAAAGCAAACCGTTTGAATTAGCTACGCATAAGACAACCTATTGAGAATAGGCCACTGGACTGACAATTCAGTACTAATTTTTGAATTGAAAAATATAGAGGAATAAAAAGAAGGAGGTAGAGGAATATGCACCTTCAAAAGGAACAGAAATTTACACACCTTTTCTGGAACCAAGAGACAGTCAAACAAATACAGAGCCCTTTTAACAATAGGGTAGCCTCAACCAAAAGCCAACAGCCTCCTGTCTTAAATCCTCACCAGCTTCCCACACCCTTTCATAAACCAGCTTTATCTCCACCTTTAAACTATATTTAATCCTTACACACAAGCTCTAGAAAGCTAAGTCGTTTCCACCCCTACTGTACTTGGCCCCAAACCAAAGGTCTATACTGCTGCTGCATCTAAAGACAGCCCAGCAAAGTCCTAATTGAAGAAGCTTCCCATCTTTCTTAAGAGGCAGTCTTTTCCTTACACACCTGAACCAGATTAAGTTCTTTTCAGCAAAACAGGCAATGTACAGATAACAGTCTGGTCCAAAACAGAACCCAAGATACTTAAGATGATTGATTTTAATGTGCATAGTTTATACCCAGTTTACTCTGCATAATATCGGACTGTGTACGGTCACCATCCCTTAGATTTTAATGTTCAAATGTCACATAGGAGACACATTGACCCCAGCCTCTTCTGATGCTCAAGGCATTGATCCTGCTAATATTTAAGACCATCTTTCATCCATTACCACCACCCTTAAGCCTCAGTTACTTGGAGGACAGTAGAGACAGGTGTGTTTAAACTTGCATAAGATCAGATCTTAAGGACTCAGCATAGCAATATCCCAGTGTTCCTGCTAACAAGATAAGAACTACATCGGTGAAGGCTTCAGTCCTGTAATAACTTATTTTCAAATAGTTCTGCTGAATCAACTAGGGTATTTTTTTTTTTTGGCTGTAGAACAGGGCAGATGGGGATTGATGGTCCTCCAGATATTTTGCACTACAAGTACTGTCTTCCTTTACCACTTGGCATGTTAAAATGGGAGTTGCAGACTGCAACAATGGGAAATGTAAATGTTTCCCATTGCCTATTGTAGAACTACACCTGTAAGCAATACATATATATTGAATTCATATATACTTAATTCAAAGATACGGTCATCCAAATATAGTATATATACTCATGTATATCTAGAAGTTTTAGTAAGGGAGTGACCCAAAAAACCTGAGCTGATTTATCCATGGGTCAATTTAAGTAGTGTACATTAACTCTTATTTAAAAAAAATAGGAGCCATCTCCTGGTGAAGGGCAAGGGCAAGAGCATAATCTGTCCTGGAAGCACTGACCTGTCCCTACTCTCTCATCCATTCAGCCTTTAGGACAATTGTGCCTGCTCAGTTTTTGTGAGTTCTTTGGCATTGTTTTTCTTTGTTTCATCCTTTAGATCCTTGGTTACATGCTCCTAAGTTTTACCAACTTTTTCATATGTCATATCAAAATCCATAATTTTCATTCCCAAACCCACCCTTGACTTGACATGAGGCCAATTTATAGCTGAGTATAGTATCTGAATAAAAGTTTCAGGTGTTTAAAGTGTCTCATACATTTTACACCAGTAATATTCAACTGGTAAAGAATTATTATTCCTATATTTACAGATGGAACCTTGAGGCTAAGAGACAGCTAACTACTAAGGAAACTTACCAACAACAGAATGCAAAGCACTCAGAAGTACCACAGAGTTCAGTCAGAGTTCCAAGCAAACATTCACAGCATTGCAGATTCAGCCAAGTGAGGCTATGCTGTCCTGACTTAATGCAGTCAGGGATTAGCATCACTATTCACTAAGCAACAAGGTCAATTCCCAAAGCCACAGGCACCATAGATAATGATAAAGAACTATGGAAGGACTATGTATTCAAAATCATCTTAAAAGGTAAATGTTTCTCAACCCTGGTTCTTTTGTTGTTAATTTACTGTCAAGTTGACTAACTTATGATGACCCATGAAAGACAGATCTCCAAGCCACCTTACCATCAATAGCGTTGCTTAGGCATCACGGACTCAGGGCCATGGCTTCCTTGATGGAGTCCATCCATCTGGAATGCACTTTTTCTACTGCCTTTGACTTTGAGATGGATTAGCAGGCAAAGATGCCAGGGCTATTGATTCCTTGGCATCATCCCATGGTGGGTATTTCACACCTCCTCAAAGGAGATGTCCAGGCAACTCCTATTGCTAGCTTATGAGAGATGTAAGAACTCCAGTAATGGCATTTACAGTAGGGGCATAGAAGGGCGAATTAACTTGTCTTTCTGATATCAAAAGAGAAGGGGTGTAAGGAGGCTAACAAACTGCTTTCGCTACATCTCTTCTCACTATTAATTTCCCTTCATTTCTTCCTTGATTTTCATTTCCTAAAAAAAACAATGTAGAATTATCTGACTGAAAATGTCCCATTCCTGTCCATTCTAGTTTGCTCATCTTAAGTATTGTAATGTTTCCACATTCCATTTCTTGTTTTACTATGTCTAGTTTTCCGATTCATGCTTTTCACATTCCATGTTCCTATAATATATATTGTGCAGCTTCTGACTTTTCATGTTCCTGTAGCATGTCAATAGTTGAACATCTTTCAGACCCAAATCCAGTTGCACCATTAGCCACAACACTGCTGCCATCGACATAGCCTCTTGCCTCACGGGATGGCAAGGAGAATAGGGTTTATTTAGAGCATCCTGCTCAAAGCTTTGCAAAAATCTGGACATGGAACTACACATTGTGTACAATATTAATACAAAGTCTGTTTTTTAATTTGCAATATATTTAGTTTGCAGAGACCGTTGGCTAAAAACTGATGGTGTTTTGCAGTTGCTAATGACTGAGTATAAACTAACCTGGCTAAATAAGCCATGAAGTGTGAAAAAGATAAAAGTGTGAGATTCCTCTAGCAAAACTATCTGCCCCATAGCAGAGACATCTTACTTATCGGCTTTGCTTTGGGACTGCTCTAAAATAGTAAACTTTCTGGGTGGTACAAAAAAACAAGTGTTTGCTTTTGTCCATCTTGGACTGGTTTCCTAAAAAGAATGTAAGATTGCCAGTTCAGGATCAGTCCAGGCCCTGAGCTTTCTGGAACAACACCTGATATTTATGAATGCCATTAAGCATTATACATTTAAGTACCCACCATAGTTGCTCACAGCTTGTCATTCTAACACACACACACACAGAATGTATGTTCCTGTTTGGAAATTAAGACAGAAATCTTAGTTAAAGAGGCTGCTCCCAGATCAAGGTGAAATGAAAGGACTACTCTTTCTCATCTACTTAGGGAAATGTGATAAGAAACATTTAAACTAGCCTGCTTGACTCCAAAAGGTTGATACAGAGCAGAATGGATGGAGAGCCCTGCTTCCACAAAGAGTAAAGACTGGCTAGGAAGGAAGAAGCCTGTTAAGTAAATACTGTACATAGACACCATGTTCCTGAAGAGCCTTTGCAACTTTCAGCAATAAATCAATGAAGCCTTACAAACTGTAGCAAGCTGTTGCTGTACCAGCTGAGCTAGAAATTTGCACACAGCCCATTCTTCTTCTTGAAGCTTGGCCGACCAAAATCGGAGAAACTGTACTCTCATATCCTGCCTGGAGATGCCTAGGAAAACTGGAAGAAAGGCATACATCTTTAGACATTTCAGAAAAAATTATATGGGATATATTTTACTTTCAACTATTTGCACATGTTCTTACCACAAAAGCTGGTGGTACAAATGTTTGCTTTTGAAAATTGTAGCCTCTTGGGTTGGGTGCTTCTGAACACATGGCAGGTATTTTAAAAGAACTCCTATCAAAAAAATACCCCTGAGCATGTGCAGACTTTTCCTTATGAATGGAATGCTTTCTCATCTGTGGTATGCTACACCTTACCATCAGACAGTCTGCCTAGAATGGCAATGCCTTCCACAAGTAGTGCGCTTTTGAGAGGCAAACCATGCAAGATCTGCAAGCAGTTCACTCATCTGATGGGTTTCATCGGCATGAAAAACAACCATTTGAGTCTGTAGGCTTGCTGCTTGTTACCTCCAAAATAGCACCAGCCGGTTTTGTATGCCTCTTTTTGCAACGGAAGAAATCTGAAATCTCCATCTGACAAAGCCGTTATCCAGGGAGTGGTATTCCCACAGCCAGCAACATGTTGTGCTGTTATAAACTCCGCCACTACTTCTTTGGGCCACTTTAGTGTGCATTTGTGAATGACAGTTCACACAGGTTGGGCTAAGGAGAAAAATGGCTGCATTAGGATATTTCTTGGGAGTTTCCATCCTCCAGTATTGCCAAACAGAAAATGAGAGCGCAAATGAACTGGCGAGGGCTGCAAACCTATACTAACCTGATAGTAAAGTTGCTATGCATTTAGTGGGACTTACTTTTGAGTAGAATTGAAAGACATAGCCTGGTTAGTCTGGAAAATTGGTATGCAAATGGATCTTGTAGCACTTTTGAGGCTAAAAAAGTAAGAAGCTGGCAGCTGCAGCATGATCTTTCGTAGTCTTGGGCCTATTTCCTCAGAAGCATGAGGTGGATGGTCTTTCTCTCTACTTCACCTCATGCACCTGAGGAAGTCGGCTCAAGACTGCGAAAGCTCATGCTACCATCTTCTTTCTTTCAGTCTCAAAGGCGTTACAAGATCCCTTTGCATACTTACTTCTGAGTAGAAATTAAAGCTAAAGCCGTGTTAGTCTGTACAATCAGTATATATAGAGACTTTATACCACCTTTAAAATTGAAAGAAAATGACATATTGTCAGCATGAGCTTTCGTAGGCTCCAGTCGACTTCTTTGGATGCTTCCACTTCACCAAAAACATCCAAAGAAGTTGACTGGAGCCTATTAAAGCTAATGCTGACAACGTCTCATTTTCTTTCAGTCAGTCTTAAAGGTGTTATCAAATCTCTCTCTCTATATTACTTTTGAGTAGCTCCTTAAATCTCATGGTTCCTCTCAGCAACTCTGGAACACTTTGGATTTGTTATCTTTGATTGTGGCATCCCCTGGAAAGCCCAGGGGGTGCACCCCCTCCCAGGATAGCAATGTCTACCGAGAATAGGATGTGATGGCCTCGCTGGCAAACCACGAGATCATGACTCACCTTCTGGTTGACAATGCTTTATCCATAATTGGATAAGCCCATGTTGATTCGGCTGAGACAGTGTACACACCCTGCTCCCCTTTGCTAATTAGAAATCTCCTGAGTACACATTGGTCCCTGATTCCTTTAATTGCCTTCTGATGTACAGTGAGATAATGTAAAACCTAATGTAACCCTGATGTCAATAAAAGGAGCTGGCCAAGACCTGGCCAGCAGGAGAAGCTTTGTACCCCCATTCCTGTTTCTGCCTCTCTCTGCCGCGACATTTGGTGGAGGGTCAGGTATATCCTCTCCGCAAAATGGAGCGCGTCCAAGACAAATGGAGGCCATTACCAAATGAAAGTTCAAAACACTCCTAGCCCTTCTCAAAATGGAGGCCATTTTGGGATCCCTCTTGGACAGAAAGTTGGAACATAGGGAAAAGGAGGACATGTCTGGCCATCCTGAAGAAGGCCTCATATGGATGGAGTAGTGTTTTCTCTCCCTTGAGGTTTTTATTCTATCCTCTAATAGGCAAAGGAGTGTGAAGAAGGAGTATTTCTCTGCACCCACACAGAAATACTGGCTTCCCCTTCCCTGGGAGCTTCATCTCTCAAAGGCCTGAGTGGACCTTAGAGACTGTGGTTTTGTTTAGGGACATGGTGGCATCCTCAGGCTGTTAGGCAGAATACGGATACAGTGGGCCCTCCCCATTTGCTACTAGGGTTAGGGGCCCAGGATCCCTGTCAAAATGGCAACACCTTGAATTAAATAACAACAACAATCCACTGTTGTTGTTGTTGTTGTTTTGCCTGAGAAAACACCTCTCTAGGAACCTTTAGGCCCTCAGGTGCAAGTCTGCAATCAACATCTGCTGGACGCTGACCATAGCATTGCCTACAAATGCCACTCCACCAAATGCATCTGGGGAAGCAGACTTTAGTCTAGGGAAGGCTCCTGCTGCCAACTTCTTTCTTTCAGTGAGCCTCAAAGGTGCTACAAGATGTTGTTGTTGTTGTTATATGTAATAATGTTATATGTAAATGGATCTGGGGAAGTAGACTTTAGTCTAGGGAAGGCTCCTGCTGCCAACTTCTGTGTCATTGAGTCTCAAAGGTGCTACAAGGTCTCTCTGTATAGTATTATCATTATTATTGCCTCTGAATGCATCTGAGAAAGTAGGCTTCCACCTGGGAAAGCTCCTGCTGCCAACCCTTTGAAGAGAGAAGGCGCTTGCAGTTACAACTGCCGGCCGCTAGGGGGCAGGGCGAAGGAAAGAGCGCCCGCCTTATGCGGCAGCGTAGCCTCGCTTTATTTCTTCCTGAGTAACCATTGGGTGGGCCAGAGCGCCAAACCACACATGCGCAGTAAACGCGAGGAGGAAAGCCGCTGCAGCTAGAAGGCACGCATGCGCACTCAAGGACTGACAGGGGTATACAGTGCAGTGTTCTCATGTACTCAAGGGACGCATGCGCACTCAAGGGATGAGAGGTACGGTACGTTCT
>NC_056527.1:61087995-61134024 GCF_019175285.1 Sceloporus undulatus | reverse complement strand
TTCCCGCCTAGGTACGCATGCGCAAACAAGGTAGAGTTAGTGTTCTCTATTCCCGCCTAGGTACGCATGCGCAAACAAGGTAGAGTTAGTGTTCTCTATTCCCGCCTAGGTACGCATGCGCACTCAAGGGCTGACAGAGGAATACTGTACAGTACTGTACTGTACAGTGCTCTCCTTTCCCACCCACGTCCTATCGCCCTCTGTCTGTTTCTGCGCCTGCGCGAGGTCGTGGCCAGGGTCTGTGTGGCGCTCCAACGGACGTCGGACCGGAAGTAGGCGGGGCACGAGAGAGGGAGCGCGAGCCAGTGCGCAGCCGCAGTGAGTCCCTCTGTCGCCCGGGCCCTGCCCTGCTCGCTTCCTTCTCGGCGCCCGGAGCAGGCCGCAGGTGGGTCAGGCGGGGGCCCCATCCCTTCCCTCCCTTCCCCTCAGCGCCGAGGCCTTGGCCCAAGAGCCGCAGGAGAAGGGACGCCCCAGAGCCTCGCCCTCCAAGCGGCGGCCTAGGCTGCGTCCACACTGGAGGGATAACCCGGTTTGGCGCCGCTTTAATTTGGCTATGGAATTCTGGGAGTTGGAGTTTGTTGTGGGCCAGAAGACGAACATGAGTGGGCCTTCCCCATTCGATAGGGCCAGGGGCCCAGGATCCTCCCATTCAAAGATTTGGACTTCAGCCCCCAGAATCCCTGACTATTGGCCAACGTGGCTGAGGCTTCTGGGAAATGTAGTCCAAAACCTCTTCAAGGGCACATTGGGGACCACTGCCCTCCCTAAGAATCTGTGGGTCCTCCAGTGTGACTTCTGGCAGACATTGACTCCAGAGTCGCCTAGGTCTGAAACACACTGCAGAAGGAACCCCATTTGAGACCATTTTAACTGCCCTGGTTCAGTGCTAAGGGATCCTGGGCATTGTAGTTTATTGTGGCACCAGAGCTCTCTGAAACAGAAGGCTAAATGTCTCACAAAACTACAGCTCCTAGAATTCCTTGGCCTTGATTGAGCCACGGCAGTCAAAGCAGCCTCATACTGGATCCTTTCTGCAGTGCGGATTGGGCCACAGAGTGAACATGTTAATCAAATCAGTGTCTCAAAAGCCAAAGCTTTTGACCCCATGGATACCTGTTTCCCCACTCTAGAAAGCCAGTATAATTGGGGCAGGGCTTTTATTACAGCATTTTTAACTGAGCCAATAAACTGATCCTTCCTAAGTATTATGTAGTTACTTAATACATAACTTAAGTAAATGTGTTTTTGTTATTCAGATCACTTTGTGTGGTTGTTAATCACTGTCGTTGACTTCCATCTATAGCCACCCTACGAATGAGAGACCTCTATGTCAACCTATCCTCAACCGCTCTGCTCAGGTCTTACAGACTCAGTGCCATGGCTTCCTTGATTGAGTCCATCCATCTGTAACGTGGTCTTCCTCATTTCCTACTACTACCTTACCAAGTATCATTGGCCTGTTACAGACTGCCAAAATAAAGCTATTTCGGGTCTCTTTGGAGGTATGCTATTTAAATGATTCATGGGTCCTAAGAGTCCGGAGGTCACGCCAAAGCCACACTCCATTCCTAAGCACCGGAGTGCAGCTTTTGGTGCAGCTTCTGGATTCTTAGGGTGCATGCATCATTTAAATAGCATACCTCCAAAGAGACCCAAAGCAGCTTTATTTTGGCAGTCTGTAACAGGCCATAGTGTTTTCTAAGGAGTCGCGACTTCTCATGATCTGGCCAAAGTACAGCAGTCTCTCTTTAGTCATTTTGGCCTCTAAGTGGAGTTCAGGCTTGTTTTGCTCTGGGACCCATTGATTTTTCTTTTTAGTAGTGCGTGGTATCCATTGAACTCTTCTCCAAGTGAGCAGGTTTTCTGCCTCTCAGCTTTCTTCACTGTCCAGCATTCACAATCATATACAAAAATGGAAAATGCTATGGCAGGGACAATCCTAACACCAGTCTTCAGTTATCTGTCTTTGCATTTCAGGATCTTGCCTAGTTCCTTTATACCTGCCCTTGCAAGGCTTAGTCTTCTGTTTTGCTTTGTTTTTACTGTAGTCTCCCTTTTGATTAATGACTGAGCCAAAGCATGGAAAATCTTGACATTTTTAATGCCTTCCTTGTTTTTTTTAAAGTTATGTAAATCGTTTATGGCCATTAATTTGGTCTCTTTAATGTTCAAATATAAACCTGCCTTTGTACTTTACTATTTTGCGCTAGTAGCATGATGTTTTCAGCTTATCTTAAATTGTTGATGTTGCTTCCTCTTATTTTTTCTAGTCTAATCCTGCTTTCTGTATGACATATTCAGTATGCAAGTTAAATAGAGTGATAAAATGCAGCCTTGTGTATTAGAAACAATGCCATTTCTCCATGTCCTGCCTTAATGGTAGCTTCTTGTCCTGAGTACAGGTTATGCATCAGGACAATCAAATGTTGTGGCACACCCATTTCTTCAAGAGCAACCTATAGCTTTTTCTAAGGACTGGAGCACAGCTTTGGTGCAGCTTCCGGATTCCTAGGACGCATGCATCATTTAAACAGCATACCTTCAAAGTGACCCAAAGCAGCTTTATTTTGGCCTGTCTGTATGGGGCCTTATACAGTGCACCCTTTTTTTACGCGGCGGATCCGTTCCAGACCCCCCCCCCCGCGTAAAAAAATGCATATGCTCAAGTCCCATTGAAAGTAATGGGGCTTGTGCATGGCGCGATGGCACGGCGGTGCAGCAGTGTAGCAGCGCGTGCACATCACAGGCATGTGCCACATTACTTTCAATGGGACGCTGCACCCCATGCGCTTCCGCGTATGACACAGGCGCACTGTATAATCTAAGTTTTTGCTATAGTAAAGCAGAAAACAGAAAACAAGAGCAAAAAAGAGCAGCAGAAAACATGCTTCCTCCCTCCTGAATATGACATCCCTTCAAATATTTAAACAGGGCTATCATATCACCTCTTAACCTTCTTTTCTCCAGGCTAAACATCCCCAGCTCCCTAAGTCGTTCCTCATAGGGCATGGTTTCCAGACCCTTCACCATTTTAATCGCTCTCCTTTGGACCTGCTCCAGTTTCTCCACGTCCTTTTAAAATTGTGATGCCCAGAACTGGACACAGTATTCCAGGTGGGACCTGACCAGAGCAGAATACGTTGGAACTATTACTTCTCTTGATCTAGACACTATACTTTTATTGATGCAGCCTAAAATTGCATTGGCCTTTTTAGCTGCTGCATCGCATTGTTCACTCATGTTCAACTTATGGTCTACTTGGACTCCTAGATCCCTTTCACATGTACTTTCATTCAGCCAGGTGTCTCCCATCCTATATCTGTGCATTTTATTTTTCCACCTAAGTGCAGTACCTTACATTTCTCCGTGTTCAATTTCATTTTGTTAGCTTTGGCCCAGCTTTCTAGTCTATTCAAGTCATTTTGAATTTTGATCCTGTCCTCTGGAGTATTAGCTATTCCTCCTAATTTGGTGTCATCTGCAAATTTGATGAGTATGTCCCCAATTCTGTCATCCAGGTCATTGATAAAGATGTTGAATAACACTGGGCCCAGGATAGAGCCCTGTGGGACCCCACTGGTCACTTCTCTCCAGGATGAAAATGTCCTTTTGATTTCTCAGATATTGTAGAATAGGTCTTTTGTCTTTCCTTTTTCATTGTCAACTTCTATTGCTCTGCATTGAGTAGTTCTTGTTGTACAAATGGTTTAACAGTTGTATTCAGGGTTCCGATTCTACTTCTGTCACCTTTTGCTTCTCTATTTCTCTATTGTGCTGAACTGGTCGAAAGGTTTAATCTATCATCCATTGAGGCTTCTTTTTCGCTACAAATAGTGTCTTTCTGCATTCCTCCCTGATAGTGTCCCAGACTTCAGTCCAAAGGTTTTGTGGCTCCCAGTCAGTTAGGTTTAATAGTGCAAGTCTATTTTTCACATTATTTTTCAATTATATGGGGATGTTCTTCAGGTTGGCTTTAAGCATGATGGTTGGTTTAGTATTCTTTAGCTTTACTTTAATATTTTTTATGTTAATAGTTCATGGCAAACCCCTTCTCCAGAAATTTGCCAAGAGAACTCTGTGATAGGTTTGCCTAAGGGTCATGGTAAGTTAAAATGACTTGGAGCCACACAACAACAACAAAGTTAATGGTCTGTGCCATAATTACTTACCTAAATACCCTAAAAGTTCATGTCTGATCCTAGAAGTTAAGCAGGGTTGCCTCAGGTTAGTACTTGGATGGGAGACAACCAGCAAATGCCAGGTACTATATTCCAGAGATAGGAACTGGCAAAACTGCCTCTGATTATTATTTGCCTAAGAAAACTATGAAATTCAAGGGGTTGTAAAATTGAATTGTTCATCTGAAATAAGATGTACCGTTTTCACTGGGTATAAAATGTTCACCATTTAGCATGTCGTCGTTGTCCCAGGCATTTTGTGGAAAAGATAGCTAGGTGGAGCAGGAAGTGGTCAAGTTTGCTTTCCATTTTTAATTATGGCCAAGTTGAATGACTCGTGTTAATGCTATTCTGAATAGAATTTTCTTTCTGCAGCGAAGTATTTCGAAGCAATAACTGCATTTTACAGTGCAACGTATCTGATGTACAGTATAGTTCATTTGTAAAATCAGTTATTGTCCTAGTAAGCTCCATAGATATAAACAAAACTACATACTTAATTTTAGAATATATGTCATTTGAAGCAGATTAATCTAAAAACAATGGACAAAATGTAAGTCTGTATTAAGATTTGCCCAAAGACTGCAGTATGACTGTATACATGCATTATAAAACAGCTGAATTTCTGTTTTCTTATCTTAGAAGCTGTACTTCATTTGATCTGAAAGTCTGCAGATAGACTTAGAGGGTCAATTTTGCACAGTCATCCTGTTTGGACACTTGAAAAAGTATGCTGTCATGGGAAAAGTGCTTATCCATTTAAGCTGCCATAAGAACAAGCCATTCATGTTGATGGGGTTTAGGAGTGCATACTCTTACATTTTCTGAGGATTTGAACACATGGGTGTAAGGATAGTGTATTTATCAGATTTATAGGTTAGATGGATCTGGAAGAAGTTGCAAGTGCTTAGGCTAAAATCTCAGAATGAGTTGAGTGAACTAGAAACATAATGTATTCAAACAAAAGGCATGTTGAATAGTTGAGAAAACTGAACAGAGGTTTTAAAAGCAATAACTCTTAAGATACACACATGTAAAAAGTGACTAGCTAGCTAGGTCAGGGATGTTAGTGGATGATTACTAATCGACAGTGTCGTGCTTTGGAACAAAAAAACAGGTGCCGTGTTATGTTTTAACAGAAGCAATAATCCTGTGCAGGTGTGCAAACGACTATTTTGGGCATAAAGTATGAAGGTAAGGCAGAGGCAAAATGCCAGCCCTGCCAGCAACTAATCCTAACCTTCCTACTTTGAACAAGGCAACCCAGTGGGAGTTTTCAAATGAATTTGAATTTGGCTTGAACACACTTGGAATCTTCTGTATAGGAACCCTGCTTAATATTAAGAAAATTGCGCTGAATGGAAGGGATGGGAGCCAACTGATATACATTTTAGCCTGGTTATTAATGTTTGTCCTTCAGGGCTAAGGAGCAGAATTTTTAAACTATAGTGCTTCAGTTCATAGGTGGGAATTGTATATATCCCCTTCCCAGGGGCAGGCCTTCTAACCCTTGCCCACTCAGAAAGAATTAGAAAAGTGGTTGGAAGTCTGACTTGGTGTATAGTTTTGCTGAAAATAACTCCTTTAACATCTCAAGGTTGTTGGTTTTTTTTTTGTGGGAAGGGTCAGCTTATCACATAGGTTTATCACATAGAAGGCCTTTGTTCCTTCTGACATTAAAGTCTCTGTGTGTGTCTGCAGTCTTTGAGGTAGTTGTATGCTCTTAGTTGAAGTAACCAGGCACCTCATGGTCATTGTCCCATTTTGAATTTTCTATATTGGGGCTAGTTGCAATGATGTTCCACTTTGAAGCTGACTCGGACAAACTTGGTTATATAAACACACACACATCACTGCCATCCGTCTAAAGAGGTGTAATAACAGGCTGGCCATATGCATTCATGTAAGGTGACCATATCTAAAATAAGTTTGCTTGTAGGTGGCCTCTGTAAAATGTTCATAAGGTGTAAGTTCCTGTAGCCATTTAATGGTGACTATGGCCTGTTACAGACTGCCAAAATAAAGCTGCTTCGGGTCTCTTTGGAGGTATGCTGTTTAAATGATGCATGCATCCTAAGAATCCGGAAGCTGCACCAAAAGCTGCGCTCCAGTGCTTAGGAATGGAGTGTGGCTTTGGCGCGACCTCCAGACTAAATTTCTTTCCAACTTTGGAGTATGAGTTGTTTAGCTACAGTGAAGAGGATCCAACCATCAGTAAAGTTTTACAGTAAATGCTGACCATCAAGAAAGTTTTCAGACATGAGAATATAGTTTAGAAGTACAGATGAGTCTATAAATATCAAACATCGAAGTTGTTTAAGTCCTTTTCATTCTGGTTTTAGGACACATTTTGGAACTTACTTATTTTGCTCTGAAGGACAATTGTTGATTTGTCTCTGGCTTTTGATCCCATTAACCACTGATTCTGACTGGAATGCAAAGAAAGGATGAGGAAAAATGAACATGTTGAGATTATTCCAGTCATTCTTGAAGGATAGATCCCTGAAGGTGTTGTGGTCTGCTGGATTATGGGAAATCTTGTGGGTCCATGGCACCATGCATTATGTTACCTTTTTACTGATTTTGACTGATACATCAGCTGCACCATTAAGAAGGCTGGGTTTGGCTGTAGACATTCATACAATAATTTCTATATCTGACAGCCAATGAAGTGTCTTAAAACATTAGCTGGCCCAACTGTCAGACTGCAATTTAAAGTGAAGAAGTTTAAACATTTGTTGTTGTTAACTGTCCTCGAGTCAGCTTTGATGCATGGCGACCTTATGAATGAGACACCTCCAAGCCCACCTGTCATTAACTGCAGGCTCAGGGCTATGGCCCCCTTGATTGAGTTTATCCACCTGGTATCTGGTCTTCCTCTCTTTTTATTTCCCACCCTCTTTCCTAGCATTTTTGTCTATTCTAGTGAGTCATCTGCTATGATGTGTCTGAACTATAACAAACTCAATTTAGTCACCTTGGCTTCCAGGGAGAATTCACGCTCGATCTGTTCTAGGACTTTCCAATTGGGAACCATTCTGTTTCTCTGTATTCAGTTATGTCTGGGGTAAAGGTTGTGTATCAGGACGGTACATCCATTAAGATCAGTACATCGTTTTCGTGATCTATGTAGCCAAAGACTTCAGTAACACATGCTGATTTTCTTTTGGAATTTCCTGGTGTGCTTCATGATCCATCATAAGATCTCTAGTGCCTTTTCCTTTCCTGAACCCAGCTTGCACCTAAACATTTCTAAACTCAGAGAAATTTGAGCTGGATATTGCTTGGCACCTGGATATTTCAAGGACTGCCTCCTTCTTCTCTATTACTTCAGTAACTGAGATCTGTTTTGGGTTCCCATGCTGACTGATGTTTAATGGATATGTATAAGTTGTGGCAGCAACCATGTAAAATGTTCTGCCCAGGGAAGGCATGCTCTGTTCTAGCACTGAACACTTCTAGGTGCCAGGTTAAGACCTCATGTTTTGGAGAGGCTATTGACATGGACCAAGTGCTGCTTTTTATTTTTGGACCTCATTTTTTCTGCTTTTGCATTGAATAGTTTATCTGCTTGCCACTTGCCAATGCTTTGTTTTTATAGGTTGGGAGTATTCTGCTGTTAAATGCTATTATTTCATTGTTTTATATAAGAATGATTGGTTTGATTGGCACACCAGCTTCAGCTGACTGTTATCACAGACCTCAATGTCCAAGTCTAAGACAAGATCCATAAGAATTCCTCCAAACCATGAACCAGATGGAGAATGCAACCACATCCAAAACAGACTACAACCAAATTCCCTAGTCTCTTTTTTTCGAATGGGCTCAATCACTTCTGTCTTCTCTGGATTAATTTATCTGTTAGTTTCCACTTTCACAGTCCATTACTGATACCATACACCTAAGGCGAATCTGTCATGGGATGTTATTGGCAAGATTTTGTTCTGAGGAGGCTTGCCTTTGCCTTCCTCTGAGGTTGAGAATGTGTGACTGTCCCAAAGATTTCAATGGGCACAAGGGAATTCTGAACCCTGGTTTCAAGTCATAGTCCAATGTTCAAACAGGTAGACCATGCTGGCTGGCTCTGACCATTTTATATATCTTAGGGGGAAATGCAAAAGCTTGAACCATCATTGGAACTGTTGGGAAGACTTTGCTGTTGTGAGCACAGAGGTAAAACTAGTTTGCCACAAGCATAGTTTGATCTTACAACATTTTTTTTTGCCACTTCATTCAGTATCTTTTTCTAGTTGTGCTGTTGTTACGTGCTTTCAGCTAGACAGTGACTTTCGGCAACTGTATCATAGAAGTGTTTTAAGAGATGGTTTTGCTGTAGCCTTCCTATTAGGCTCAGAGTGTGACTTGCCCAGGGTCATTTAGGGGATTTTCATAGCTGAGTGAGCATTTGAACCCTGGTCTGCTGGAGTTGTAGTCCCAATGCTCAAACCACTATGTAATGCTGGCTCTGTCGTAGGTGTTATCTTCCTAATATATTAAACTGGTTGGGAAAGTATTGATTTTATTCTTTTCCTTAACAGTTGTACCTGGAAATGTTCTTTGTTGAAATTGTATTGGTAATTGTTTAACATGATGCAAATACTTTACACAGAATTGTAGGAAGATCAGCTAAGGAAAAATAACTGTATTTTTTTCCTTCTAGTCACAAGTGCAGCCATTGATTGAGAGATGGTTGAAGAAAATCTACCTCACACATTTCATTTATTCGCCTACGTGCTGCATCACTGGAAATCTCACCAGAAACTTGGCTGTCATTCTTGAATGTCTCAGAAGAACAGATGAACATCAAGTCAGTGCATTGCACCCCAGGAGTGGGTCAAACTCTGAAGTATTCTTAATTCAGCAGTACAGTCTGTCATTGCTGTATGTCCTAATAAAGTTTTCAAAGGCTTCGAAGAGTATCCCCTAAAATTTCTTCTGAGATTTTCAAGAAATGGTTCTTTGACCTCTTTCCTGCTGTAATAAAGTGGCTTCTCTAATCTGGTCCTGGAAATATTAATGGAATGCAGACATGTCTACCCAGGAAGAAAGGCAGATCAACACAGAATATGCTGTGTCCTTACTGGAGCAGTTAAAGTTATTCTATGAACAGCAGTTGCTAACTGACATTGTTTTAATTGTTGAGGGCACTGAATTCCCATGCCATAAGATGGTTCTTGCTACATGTAGCTCTTATTTCAGGTATGTACATAAAATACTATTTTTCTTCTGAGAAAATCCAGTATTTTAATTTTGTATATCCAAGACTGCAATATTTAATTTATTAGAGCCTAAGTGAACTGGTTACATGAAAATGAATGGAAAGCTTGTATGTGTATATATGCACACATACATGGGGATGTGGTGGCTCAAGTGGTTAAGACGCTGACTCTGTTGATTGCAAGATCGGTAGGTTGGCAGTTCGAGGCCCAGGTGCCACATGATGGGGTGAGCTCCCATCATTAGTCCCAGTTTCTGTCAGCCTAGCAGTTCGAAAGCATGCAAATGCAAGTAGATAAATAGGTACCACTTCGGTGGGAAAGTAAACAGCGTTTCTGTGTAGTCATGCTGGCCGCATGATCACAGAGTAGTCTCTGACAACGCTGGCTCTTCGGCTTAGTAATGGAGATGAGCACTGCCCCCTATGGTCAGACACGACTTGATAACCTCGACAATGGGGAACACCTTTCTTTTTACAGATATGGAAGGACCAAACTAAAGGACACAATTGCTAGCCTGGGTCCTCATTGCTGTTTTTGTTTATGCCCAAAATGTGGGAGGGATATGGAATACTGACAAAGAAGCTCTCAAATGTCTCTTGCTCATTCAATAGCATTTTTGCAGTAGAAGGCATCTTCTTTTATGGTTATTTTGGGATCTGTCTCTTGACAAGCAAAATGGAGACTGTACACCAGGATGGGACCTCCATGGCTTTTTTGCAGCCCGTGATTCCACTCAGAATCCTCCAGGCTACAAAAAAGAAGAAGCAAATTCAGTGATTTACCTTTTAAATAATTGGCCACATTAAAAGAACTGCTCATTTTTCAAAACCATAACTAGATTTCTGACTACGTCTAGTTTAAATTTTAGCATTGTGGATTTTTTGGCAGTCCTTAATGGCCTGTGAAGTGTCCTGGGAGCAGAAGATTGCCCTCCTCCCCAAATGCCAGCTCCTAATGTGCACTCCTGCTCTTTGGGTTGAGAGCAGTTTGGAGAGCAGGGAGAGAGATGCATAATTCTTACTGATTTATGCCAAGACAAGATCAGAGAGTAAGAGATCGACATGTGCCCATGCTCAGGCATATAGGTCATTCGTGCAGTGCATGTTGTGTTGCGGCTTGGTTCTTATTATGTGTTACATAGGCTCAGGTGGTGGTGAAGAAATGAAAGCTGGAGGCTGACTACCATATCCAGCCACATGGATAGCCTATATGCCCTGGCTGTTAGTGGCAACTGGATCTTAGTCTTAAAAAATTTGCCGACACAAGCCTGCTCAAGGGTCAACTGAACTGAAACAGAACGTTATTTGAAGGGAGAGGCCACTAGATAAAGAGTGTCTGAGCTAGAGAATTCATAGAAAATCAAAGTTAAAGTCCTTTTGATTTTTAAAGTCTGTTAAATAAGGATTGTGGTCTATGTTCTGTTAACTTGAACAAGGGTGAACAGTTCTAGATAACTTAAATTTTGAAAACACAGCAAAACATTTATGATATGATTCAAGTGTTCTCCAATTTAACAGTACTTGGGGATTATTAACATAACTTTGAGTACTTGGTAATGTTGAGTACGAAATCTCCCAGCCCAGACTGATATACTGGATAATATATGTGTAAGCAATCATTAGCACACTTGACTGAAGTGTGATCAACTTTCAAAGGGATTATGAATGTCTTCAACTTGGAATACAGCCACTGTGAATCAAAGCATATTTTTAAAAACTTTTAAATATGCTGAATTCCATTCTCTTATGGTCTCCAGAGAGTTGGAGAAATTAAGGTGGAAACTATTACAATTATAATTCATGTTTTCATTTTTATTCTTTAGGGCTATGTTTATGAGCGGGTTGAGTGAAAGCAAACAAACGCATATCCATCTGAGGAACGTGGATGCAGCCACTTTACAAATCATAATAACTTATGCTTACACGGGTAATTTGGCAATAAATGATACAACAGTTGAACAGCTTTATGAAACAGCTTGCTTCTTACAGGTAGGAGTTTCCTCCCTTTAAATTGCATAAGGAAAAATATCTTTGGATGTATTAGCTAGAAATTGCAATGGAAACGTTCAAATGTTTCACACTAAAGCTGAATTCAGACACCATAATAAGCCAAGGATTTCTGGGAATCCTGGTCACTGGATGGCAAGAATGCTTCTGTTTGTATTGTCTAATTTGAGTGGCTAAATGAACTGTGGACCTTCAGTCTTACAGTAATGTGTGAACCAAACAGAGAGTTGTTCTTGTTTCTTCCTAAGCAAACCAAATAATTAACCTTGGTTTTGTACATCAAAGTCTGCACACCCTACAAGTGAAAGTAATTGGTCACTTTTAATCACTGCCTTGTCGACTTATACTTGATAAGGTGAAATTATCTTGAATTCAGTTTTCGTGATCTCCAGCCAATGCCTAAAATACTCTTATAGTCTTTTCTATGTAGAAGTAACCCCCTGCTAATGTTAATGTTAAATAGATACTTCTAGAGTTCAGATGCAAAAGAGATTCCCCATTTATTCCTATTCACGCATTATCTTTTCAATATATGCTAGGCATCACTGCCCATATTCATACTCTGCTGCTGCAACTACCAAAGTCTGAGGAATTCTCTAAAGTAATATGGAAAATGGTGTGTTTCTTTTCATAACAAGGTGACAGGTTTAAATTGTCTGCTTCATTTGGGACTGATTGCTTCACTTTACTACCAAGCTGTTTCTTGATCGAGAGACTTCATTGCATTTTTGAATTTGCTACAAATTCTCTCTGGCAAGCTCATAATAGGACGTTATGTAAGTCAGGCTCCATGTTAATGCTGAGATAGCAAAGAAATCAGTGATTGCTATGAGCCTATATTCTCTTTAATAATGAAGTGGTGTTGATCTCAGCAGACAAACTGGAGTGCCCCCCTACTTTCTTGGTAGTCTCAGATGTAACTATTGTTTTTTATTATTATTATTATATTAACCTTTATTTATAAAGCTCTGTAAATTTACACAGCGCTGTACATATAATCTTTTAATTAGGCGGTTCCCTGCCCTCAGGCTTACAATCTAAAAAGACATGACACAAAAGGAGAAGGGAGTGGTGGAGGGGAAGGGGATGAGGGCCAGCAGTTCTTCTGTTTAGGTGCAAGGTGCTTACAATCTGCAACTATATCCTTCATCAGCAGAGAGTGCTTAATAAATCATGGGGAGACCTGTACTGTGGAACTAGGGAAATGGTTTCTCATTTGCCATTATTTACAAATATGAACTTAACTATAAACAACAGTTTGATTCTTATTGCATTGACCTTTCATTTCAGGTAGAAGATGTGTTACACCGCTGTAGAGAATACTTAATTAAAAAAATAAATGCAGAGAACTGTGTACGGCTCTTGAGTTTTGCTGATCTTTTCAGTTGTGAAGAGTTGAAACAGAGTGCTAAACGGATGGTGGAACACAAGTTCACAGCTGTATACCACCAAGAGGCTTTCATGCAACTCTCACATGATCTGCTGATAGATATTTTGAGTAGTGACAACTTAAATGTGGAAAAAGAAGAGACAGTTCGTGAAGCTGCTATGTTGTGGCTGGAGTACAACACAGAATCTCGATCACAGTATTTATCATCTGTTCTTAGCCAGATAAGAATTGATGCGCTTTCTGAAGTTACACAAAGAGCTTGGTTTCAAGGCTTACCACCAAATGACAAATCGGTAGTAGTTCAAGGATTATATAAATCCATGCCGAAGTTTTTTAAACCAAGACTTGGAATGACTAAAGAGGAAATGATGATCTTCATTGAAGCTGCTGCTGAAAACCCTGGTAGTCTTTACTCTTCAGTATGCTACAGTCCACAGGCTGAAAAAGTTTACAAGCTCTGCAGCCCTCCTGCTGATTTGCATAAGGTTGGAACACTTGTAACTCCTGATAATGATATTTATATAGCAGGTGGACAAATCCCACTGAAAAACACAAAAGCCAACCACAGTAAAACTAGCAAACTTCAAGTTGCCTTCCGAACTGTGAATTGCTTTTACTGGTTTGATGCCCAGCAAAACACTTGGTTTCCAAAGAGTCCAATGCTGTTTGTTCGCATAAAGCCATCCCTGGTTTGCTGTGAAGGCCACATCTATGCAATTGGAGGAGACAGTGTAGGTGGAGAGCTCAACAGGAGAACTGTGGAAAGGTATGATACTGAGAGGGATGAATGGACCATGGTAAGCCCGCTGCCCTGCGCCTGGCAATGGAACACAGCGGTTGCTGTTCATAACTGCATTTATGTAATGGCACACAATTTGATGTACTGTTACTTCCCCAGGTCAGATGCTTGGGTTGAAATGGCTATGAGACAAACTAGTAGATGCTTTGCTTCAGCTGCTGCTTTTGGAGACAAAATATTTTACATTGGAGGCCTGCATGTTGGCGGCAACTCTGGGATTAGACTCCCTACTAGCACTGTAGATGGGTCTTCCGTAACTGTGGAGGTTTATGATGTAAATAAAAATGAATGGCAAATGGCAGCCAATATTCCTGCCAAACGGTATTCTGACCCCTGTGTCAGAGCTGTTGTGATCTCTAACTCCTTGTGTGTCTTCATTCGAGAAACCCACATGAATGAAAGAGCCAAGTATGCGACCTACCAATATGATATGGACCTTGATTGTTGGTTCTTGCGTCAGCATATACCTGAGCGGGTGCTCTGGGATTTGGGAAAAGACTTCCGGTGTACTGTGGGAAAGCTGTATCCATCTTGCCTTGAAGAGTCCCCATGGAAGCCTCCCCCATACCTCTTTCCAGATGCGGCTGATGAATTTGAACTGGATGGAGAGATGGTCACACTACCACCTGTATAGCTCCCAAAATTCAGAGACTGCATGCCTATAATTGGTTACCATGAAAATTCTTTTTCAGGCAGTAGGACTGGAAACTGAAACATTAAGCTGGCTTTGTCTGTATGCCCTACATAACATTTTGTGGCCAGAGTATAAATCAGTGAAATTTATGAGCAGATATGCTTCCATAATCTGAAACAATCCCTCTGAGAGCTGATGGGATCTATATGTATATTGCAAGCTTAAAGCATCTGCTTATTGTCTTAATTTTTTTTTTTAGTCCTGTGAAGACTTTTAGTTCAGGAAACTTTCACAAAAGCAGCTTCTGTTTCTAGGATGGTATGTTAATTGCTCAAAGTATCTTCCAGTTATATTTGAGTGAGTTCTGGAAATCTCTCTATGTGCTAGTTATCTAGATTGTGTGGCCTAATAGAATGTGCTGCACTTGTGTTGCAGCTGCGTTGGTATAATAATGCCATGTAAAAGAAGAAGCAAATCCCATGGATCTACCTGTGGTAGGAAGGGTAGATCTTCCATTTTACAGTGACATGCAGGGCAAAATGACTGCAGGCTCAGTCAAGCTGTATTATTAATATTGTAATTATTATTAGGTGCATGTTATTTTCACTAACTTATACCTGTCTATTTAGAATACAGGTCTTCCGAGCAGCTGGTAGTTTGCCAGGTGTGAACTTACGTTGCTGGGCTTGCAATGCTGATTGCCAGCCCTTCCTAGTGCGGGTCTGCGTGGAGCTTTTGATCAGTAAATAGCTCCACATTCTGTTTCAAAAACATTGGCTCATGCATATTACTTCCTGCTGCTTGTTCCCCCTGCCCCAGTGTAAACTAAGAGTTAGTGTGGATTAACCAGGTCTTTATTTTTGTTAATTTAATAACAAGCATTTACTGTAGTGTGGCTGTGTATAAGTATCCCTTAGTTGTCTTTTTTTTTTCTTTTTCCTTTTTCGAGGGGAGCAAATTTTGTTCAGGAATACTCTGCAGGAGAGCAGTTGACTAGTGCTGCTTTGGCATTAATCCCAGGAACCACTAGCAGTAGCGGGGAGCCACCAATCTTACATGAGCACAGGTGCTTCATGATGGATCGTTCTAGCATGTTCAGCTGCATCATGTTCTGGCACTGTATTTTGAATGATATTAATTTATTAAAAAATGAATTGAGACTTGTTTACTCATGTGTTGCTTGTTGGTTTTTTTGCAAGACAGTATGCTTTAGAAACAGTAGTGTGTTAGTTATGATTGGCAAGGCGTATGAACTTATCTCTCTCGCACCAATAAACCTGAAAATATGTCTCAACCACTTTCTACTGGTATATACTGGTTGACTTCAGCAGTTTGGAAAAGCAGACACCTCCGACTTCCTTTTGTTACTTTGTTGACTAAAAGAGTGTAGCATCTCTCCAAAACCATAGATGTGAAATGATTAAAACCGAAATAGAAGCATTAACTACTGTTTTTTTTTCTCCTGTCTCTTTTTTGAAGAAATGAGTCAACCCCATCTTGAGCATTGAACTGAACTAGAAAATGTAATTCCATTAACACTTCAGTGAGGTGGCCTACTTAGTTTGTGATAGCAAAACGCCGCCGCAGTGTCTTGAGCTGCCTAATGCTTCATGAACCAGAACTGTTGCTGTTACTTCAGTAGGTTGGATTTAACCATTTAGCTGTTCAACATAACAGGGTAGGAGAGATCGTATTTGATCATTTGTAGCTGACTAGTCCTGAGTGAAACAGTACTAACACGATTCATATACTGGTGACTGCATATAAATCCATATACTGCAGACAACGCATATAAATTCACAGCTCATTTTCAGGATGATGGAGCCTGTTCCTATGAGGTCGCAGGGCACCTGTAGGATCAGTTTGTGATTTTTCTCAGCATAAACTAAAATGTAACTCCTTTGGAAACAAAAACATTTTTTAAAGAATCCCTGTGGGTTTGTGGCTGGTGCCTAGGTACTTGGTATTTAGAGTGCTTTTTGAATTTTGGGTTCTACACCAAAATTAGGAATCATGTAAGCTTCCGCACGCTGGAAGTTACAGGGCTGTTCTACCAAGCCATTGTAGGTGGTGAAAATGAAGTTTGTAATAGAGATGATAGATGAAGAAAGAACAAGAGGAAAGGGGGAAAGTAATTTTTTTCTCTTGTGCTTTTGTCCTCTATCGTCCTTTCTAGTTTATAAATATGATAAAGTTTGGCTTCCCCAGTTCATTAGTTCTTGCATTAGCTTTGAGAGGAAGATGTATATGTAAAGGCCTACTCTCAATTTCTTCACACATCAGAATACCTCTTTAAACCCATGTGTGCCTTGCAAGTTGCCTGTCAAAATGTGGCAACTCCATGAATTTCACAGGGTTTTCCTAGGCAAGCAAGATTCAGATGTGGTTTGCCAGCTCCTTCCTCTGAAATACCAAACATTAGCTCTTGCAATAATCATTAATGATCAGGCAGATACAGTGAAGCAGAACAAGTTATTTTTTAATATATAATTTTGTATTGAACAAAATATACAGCAGAAGCATTTAGTCTTTTGAACACAGAAACTTACTTTTTGCACAGTGACAATAGATGAAATACTTAAATTTTCCCACATCAAGTGGTAGCAGCAAAGATCAAAAGGAAAGTAACCCGTGTTGTATCTCATTGATAATAACCCATGATTAGGCAACAAATTGTACATCTGAATGCCAGCCATGTGAAACTGATGATGTCTCAAATTGGGTAAGCAGGAAAGAAACATTTCTAGCCTATTTCATCTGTAATACGTTACATGTCCCCAAATAAATTGCAAGGGCTTTAAAATGCATGATGCAAATCTCTAATAGAAAACTACCACATGAAATCTCTGGAAATATTACGTTAGTCTGATCCTAAATCAATTGTGTGCAGGATTGGAAGTTCTAATACCAGCACAATACTCTTGCAGTAGCTGTAAGAAAAATACACCATGGAGTGTGTTGGCACACAAGGCAGTTTCCAACATACTGAACATTTACTTGAGCAAGTCTGATTATTATTTATTCAAATATTGAGGCTTTAATTGTTGTGGTGTTTGGCATATAGTTATGCCTACCCCCACCCCATATCATCCCTTTCCTCATATGGAAGTGAGTCACACAAGCAAGAACTGTGAAAGGGCTTATTTGCATGGAGAGCCTCCACAGAAAGAGGAACCTCTACTCCTGAGACATGCTGGGGAACAACTACAGGTACCTCTGCTCCCTTGAAGCTACCTGGTGAATAATGATGGAACATGGCTATACTGGGTGGCTTTTACAAGTGCTTTTATGTTCACAAGCCCTCTCATCATCCATAGAACAGGGCATGTACCCTAAATTTAAACTTTACTACCTGGGTCTATCTGCAATGTGGGTATCTGAGGTCCAGAGCTGTTCCAATCCCTTAGCACAGATTCTGCAAGCCAGTCCTCATAAACTATCTAGAAGTACTATGAAACCAGGGTGTTGTTAGGTTTTTTTAAAATAAATCTCACTTTCTTTAAATACTTCAACAATAAAATAAGCAGTTAAAAAAAAATAAAGCAAAAATAAGAGGAGCGTTTCATGTTACATTTATCCTGTCTGCAACTATGAATTCCAGTGCTATGCTACTGCATATTAGCTGGTACTTTTTAATCCAAAGTGCTTCAAACAAAATAGTAGACAAAATATCCATGCTGGTCGCCCAAGATCCAAAAGGGAAGTTATTAATGGCTGGAATACAAAAAATACTGCTCATATTAAATCAGAGCAATCCTCCTTTGTGTAACACAAAAACAAACTAGCCTTGGTGTACCAGTGTAGTAATTATAGAAGATTCATTTGTGGGTATCCTATATGCTATTCCAACAACTGTATACACTACACTGCCTATCACAATTTAGTGTCTATCAGACTGGCTCCTGAATGTCACGTAATCTATTAGAGAACACAAATACTTGTTTATAAACTGCATCAACACGACTTATCCAATTAAGCACAGCCAATTTTTTTCTACAGAAGTATAATTAGGAAGATGTTTTAAAAGCATGTGAATGAATATTCACTGAAGGATTGTGGCTACTGTAAGTTTTAAAACTTAAGTTTTAAGCATTTTGTCTATAAGGCTTTGTCAATTTTTCATTACAGAGCTTCTTCCTCAATCTACAAGGTAATCAAGATGTGCTCTGTTTAACTAAGGATGAAAACACACGAGGAACATGTTATGCAATGTTACAACTGTGAAGAAAAAGAAGGCAGTATACAAACTCTGACCACTATTTAGTTATGGTGTATTTCTGTTGATGTTGGCTGGGGGAGGTATACACATAGCTCTGCTTCTTGGCTACTAGGGACTTCATTTCCTCTCCAGCCCTCTAAAATTTCTGGTTAAAAAAAGTTTTTCAGCCCCCCAGGATCAGGATCCAGCTGTAGCATATTATTGGATCCTAGCCATTATTTCAGTTTGCTTACTTTACACTGATTGCCTTGGTATGTCTTATCAATTCAGTGAGGGAGCATCACTGTGATAGGACAGCTGGGTAAACTGTTTCTTTGTAAGTTCTCAGTTAACACTCTGCTTAAAGAATTGAACTATAATTTGAGTGCTACTGACTGGAAAACATTTTTAAAAATTCAATAAATACAAGATGTTGGCTAGGTACTGGTTCAGGTATTAGGATATGTTTAGAAATAGCTGCTGCCTTCTTGCAAAGAGGCTTGTGTGCAAAGGACAAAGCATCTGCCACATTTGTGAAACAGCGCATTTATAAAAATATATGTAGGTGCATGGAAGTGTGTATGTGAGGATTACACATTTGTACAGTGTCACAACTGGCCACACATTTCCATATTGTTTACAAAGTAATGCAGCAGAAACTTTCTGCATCACATGTACAGGAAAATGGTATGCCATGACCCTAACTAAAAACTGGGTCTTTTTGATCTGGTAGAAAACAAGAACTTCTGGCAAAGGTAACTCTGTCAACTGTGACAGAGGCAGAATCTTAAATTTATAATATCAACCAGAGGTCATTCACCAATATCAGACACAAACTACATGAACTACACAAACTATTATCTGTCATACACTTAGGTAATTTCAGATTTGTGAAAATCTATCAAGCTAGTTTGGAGAGGGACTTGCAGTTGTAGGCAAAAAGGCTGTATCTGTTGCTGCTGTTGCACTCATGGAAGTAGCTTCCAGGAATATAATTAGAGGGTGTACAATACTCCCTCTACTCTGCAGCAATGCCCCAAGCCAAGCCAGAGAACCAGAAACCCAGCTGGATCATGTTTTAGTGCCACAGATGATTGCAGTAGGAAAATGGGAAGGCTCAAAACTTGACACTACCATGAGTAGCACACTGGATTTCAGCCAAGGGAATTATTCCCTTTCGGTACATTACTATCATGTTCAAAGCTGTGCCCTACTATCGCAAACTGTGTTTGGCTCTCCACTCATGATCTCTCCGATACTTAGATTTCAGGGGCCAGTAATTAGATACTGCAATATGTAAGCAAGCAGCATGTTAACAATTTTTTCTCAAGTCTGAACCTGCACATTAACTTAAATTTTTATAGCAGCTAGGGTAAAAAAAAAGATGCACTGTTGACTCTCATCTTGGAGCCTGACTGTGCCAAAGAGGTAGGTATTTGGTTATAGGTAAAAGACTCCTAACATCTGTAATAGTATCACCAAAGCAAAGGGGAACACTATATCATACAGTATCTCTCACTGACTGGAAAAAGACAAAGACCCCAAAAGTTCACATACATGTTATGAAAAGGGGAACCTGTACTTACTGAGTAAGTTACTTCTCTAAGAGGTTTCCCAGACAACTGTTTCAAACAGACTGGAGAAATTATGATGAAGCTGTCTTTCATTTAGCTTTTAAATTGTTTCAACCTTTGTTTATTTATCAGTTAATTTTTAATGAAAAATTAACAGCTAGATTTGCGAGAAGCAACATGACAAGCTGGTGCAAAACAATCAGTGACAGTTCTGTCAGCCTATCAGCTTTCACTTGGATGTTTAAAGCCCTGAGCCTGGGAACTTAATTCTGTTCACTTAAATTCCTTTTGTTTCACTTCATTATACCGTGAACTGCATAGAATTGCAGTGCTAGGCGACACTTTGCTGCATACGTTTGTGGAAATACGCTCCACTGAAATGAAAAGGTACTTACTGTATTTCTGAATATAGAATTTAAGTGTGTGCTCACACATTTATATACATGGAGAAATGTTAATTTCATATCTAAATTTTCTGTTCCAAGGTAAAGTGTAACTTGGCTCTCTTCTGCTCCATTAAAAAATAGTCTAGACAACTGGACTTAAAATACAGCAAAATTTACATAAATCACCATTCAAATAACAGCATACATAGGAAAATAAAGCTTTTCCTACAGAGAGGCTTGGAATTTAAAACACAAATAGGCAATAATGCAAATTTCAAATGACATCCTGCAATACAGATTCCAAGGCCATCTTCACTGTCATGCTGCCTAAATTCCTGTGCAGTTTTAAATCAAATCCTCGGTTTCTTAAAATATATGCATGGATTTGGTCCAGTTACTCCCCAAGGCTTTGTGTTGACTGGGTGAAATTAGAAAGCCATGAGGACATGGCTGATTTTGCACTTGTGAGAGCTCCTCCAACTGACTGACCTGTATTTTTAAAGGAAGGATTGGGGAAGAGGAGTGAGAAGAGGCAGGCAAAGGCAAGTCAGAGATCAAAAGTATGATCACAGAATTTAGAAAGAATTCCCACTTTCCAAGCAAGGTTCATATTTCATATTAATAGAAGGTATGTTGAGGTAATCTTTAATGTGACTATTTACTGCACTATATCATACTCAAGTTATTCAAATTATTTGATTTCCTATTTAAAACATAACTTAAGGGGAAAAAACTAGTAAAAGGAACAATGTTTCTAAAGATGTTTCAGATTATCACAAACCTGCAGGGGAAGGGCATTCTGTAACTGTATGGAAATGATTTAGAGTGCCCAGAAGACAACATAAAACAAATTCTGCAGCAGCCTCTCGAGACCTTAGTACAACAACTCTCATCAGCCCCAGTCAGTATGACCAGTGGTCAAGAACAACAAAAGGGAAAGACTAACTACTGTGAAGCCTAAGGGGAAAAAGCAGCTTGGCATACACACAAAAAAGTGGTACCATTTATCCAACTGGTTAGCCAGGCAAAGAAAAGTGAATGATTTGGAGGTCCCACTTTATGGCCCTAGTTACACTAACGTTTGGTCAGTGTAGTGTTTTCCATGGAGTCCTCCTGTTCAACTCAATACACACTAACTCAGTTACTTTCTATCTACTCAAGTCACTCAAGATGGAATTTTTTTGTTAGCATATGTAGAGATATAGATAATAGAAACAGATATTCTAACTTGCTTGAAAGAAGCCGTTAGAATTAGAGGAGTTAATCGGTTTGTGCTTGTAAGATACAGTCATCGGCATATTCTGGTTTTCAGTTATGGGGCTTCTTACCTACAGCTCTTCCTGTCTGTACAACATTCCGACTGGTAGTAACCACAGCATTCCCAATCTTCTTACCCCGTTCGCTATTCTGAACAGAACTAAACAAGAAGAAAATAATAGTAGATGCCAGTGTTCCAAATATTTCTATTTCTAAGTGTTTAATGACGATTACATAATTTAAACATGATAAAATGTACAAGTGCATTTAAGTGACAGGTATTTAGCACTGTTCATCTACTCGCTGAAGATTTTCCTAACATTGAGGGCACAGACACTGTCAATGAAGCTATTTCCAACCCCCTCTGTAGTTCAATAGACTATTGCTCTGAGTACTAAGGCCTGCATGAACTAACACAGCACATAAGTTCACTAGCACAGCATTGAGAAGCAAATTCAGACACAGTACTTACTGTGATAATCTTAATTTTACATCTGAAACAGAGTACTGGCCCTGGAATGGGTGACTATGAAGTATTCAGGAGCAGGGAAGGAGAAAAGAAGAAAACAAAACAGGATAATTTTTTTTACAATTTTCTTAGCAGAACAGTAACATAAAATACAAACCATTATCCTTTTACCAGATCATATTCAAATATTTCCACTCCTATCCGGATAAACATATCTGCCATGAGCCCCCATCTGAATTTCTTCCTTGTACTACATACAGAGCTTGGAAATGTTACTTTTAGGACAACAAATCCCAGAATACCCCAGTCAGAATAGGTCATACCAACTGGGAAATTCTGAAAATTTTAGTTCAAAAATTAATTGCCAAGCTCATTAGACACAGTTGCTCCTTCTCTCTTTCCTGGCTTCCCTCTCTATCATCTCTACTTCCATTATTGTGGGTTTGGTTGGAATGGCCAAATGAATTTTGGAAGTATTTTTATATAGGAGGAAATGATTTCTACAGATCTCTTCAGTTAATTGCTGGGCCTGACAATAGGATTCGAACTTGTCCTTTTGAAAACTTAAACAGCAGTCATAGATGGTTGAAAGCCCATCACCTTTAGCTCTGAAAAAGGGTGATACTCCCTCTGTAACTATGGTTCCCACACTGTAAGTAATCCACAAATTGTCATTTGTTTAGGAGTCACAGGCCTTTTACAGACCGCCGGAAAAGGATGGTCTGGCGGTGCCTCCGCTTGCTCCGCAGCACGGCTCCCTGGCGGAGTAAAAAGAAGCCCCAAAACGGCACTTCTTGCGGCGTGCTAATGACACCGCTAGGCACCAATGGCGCACTCATGACGTCATTAGTGCCACGCGACGTCAAAATGGCAGCGCCCATGTAGAACGGGCGCCACCATTTTGTACATCCCCAGGACGTACAAGGGTTAGGGCGTCCGGAATGGACGCCCTTTCCTAACCCTAGTACATCCTGGGGATGTACTTTATGCCCATCTGTAACGGGCCACATATCTCCTTTATAGGACCCTCTGGGTTATAATAAGCACTGGTCTATCAGCTGGTCAAAATAATTTCCTGCATATTATGCTGATGCATAAAGAAATAGATTTGGCTACAAATCAATATCATTTAGGACACAGAAGCCCATACTGACAACACTTCCCTTTTTTATGACATAGATGGTCCTGGCCATTCAGGAATTTCTTTTGCCATGTTTTGTAGCCTTTTCTGCAATTGTTAAAGTGGGGAGGGAGTCTTTTAACACTGACAAAGATTTTAACTAAGCAGGTCCCCAAATTATGGGTACTTCAAAAATTTTATTATTCTTAAGCATTAACTTCTCACTTTTTATACACAAATCCTTCAGTTTTCTTACCTAGGATTTACCTCTGCAAGAGCTGGGTGTTTATTGCTGTTCCATACTCTGTAATTGTGAGTATTCTTCCAAGCTGCTACAAATGTTGTTCCAAAGTCTGACAATATTTTTTCACTGTCTAATGAATAAAAAGAAGTAGATTTAATGACTCCCAGGTGTTTCATATATTATTTTATATATACTGTATATAAAAAGTATACCTTTTGCACAGTAACAGTGTAACTGTAATATGAATTGTTGTTATTGTTGTGTATCTTAAAGTCATTTTTTACTTATGGTGACTCTAAGATGACTCTATCATAGGGTTTTCTTGGCAAGATTTATTCACAAAGGGTTTATCTTTACTCTCCTCTGAGGCTGAGTGAATGTAACCTGCTAAGGTCACCCAGTGGATTTCCATAGCCAAGGGATTCAGTGCTCAAACCACTATACCATGTTTCCTCTACATGGATAGATATGCAATAACTGAAAATAGTAATGAACAGCAAGAAGAAAATACTGGCCAATAGTCTTTCCCTATGTCTGAAAAGGACATGCCTAAGTGACCACTATGCATTTGTGTTTAGATAGGGTAATGTCCTCCCCAATCACATACCAAGCCACTGAAAAGCAACTCCTCCACAGCTGGTTTTCCCATGGTTTGGAGTTTCTGTGATACCAGATTGAACAGAAACAACACTCTCAATTTATAAAACTTACCCCATGTTTGGGCTAACAAATGGGACAGGAGTACATATTCATATGTAATAAGCAAATATACAAGTATGTCATCACCCAAACTGGAGCAATTTATTATTATATATATGTATTTTTTTTGCAATCATCTTCTGGTTGACATGGCAATTTGCTTCATGGTCCCTTAGCAACTCTGCTGAGGGACTGACACTGGACATGACAGGAGGTTTACAGGCTTAAAAACCTGCTTGAAATGGCTCTCTGGAATGGGAGTCTCAGAAGAATACTCTTGCAAGTCTAATTCCCATTCCTAGCGATTAGGGTGACATAAGCTATTGTCACATTGATGCAGAATGAATCACAGGGGACCAGAGAGAACCACCAACCCCCATTGCATCATAGCAGCTGTATAGGAAAAGAATGTCACACATGCAATCTTAACTTTTTAAACCATTAACATTGTGAAAAATTTTAAAAATTGCCAGTTGGCAAAAACATCTTACTCCTAGCACCTTAACTGTTTTGAAAAAGTAAGTAAATAACTCTTTATTGATTTTAAGTAAAAAAAAAAAAGACTAAGCACTATTAAAATATTTTGAAATATTAACGTTGGAAAATCAGTTGCAAATTTTGAGGTGCTGAAGGATAAGAAGAACTGTAAACCTTTAAAATCAATTTAAAAGCAACATCAAAAAAATTTAAAGCCAGAAACTGTGAGAAAAGAATTTACTGTTTTATCTTCAAGGAAGACAAAACATGGAGGAAATTTGATTCTGGGTCAGTGTACAGAATATAATGTATACAGAAGAAGATCAAAGGAAGCAGGACATCTAGTGGTGAAGACTAATTGCAACTACAAGAAAGTATAGTATCTTTGTTTGAGGTCTGACAATTGTCCAAATGGCATTACGAGTTGGATTTAGGTCTGGACAAGTATTATTTGATCAAGGGGTAAGAAGGGTCCCAGTGGAATGTCCAGCTAAGATGACGGTCCCAAATCAGTTGATTCTGTAAGAATTAAGACAGATGAGAAAACAGCTAAGAGAAGAAATGATCCAGTTGAGTTTTGATTTAAGGTGTGAACATAAGGAGCTGGCAGAAGTGTTGAGAGGAGGGTTGGGAAACTGAAAGGAAGACACAAGGGAATCACTGGCCCATATATCTATAGATTCTACAGATTTTGATAATGTGACATTGATAGAACTTAAAGAGAGAAAAAGGAGGGTGAGGCAAAAGGCACATCTTTAAAAGGATGGGGATGAGGTTTATGAACTGAACTCCTGGACTGCAAGTTTGAGAAACCTGTCAGAGGACATTATCATATACAGTAGTCGCTTCCTTTACGTGGGGTATCCATTCCGGACGCCCCGCGTAAGGGAAATTCCACCAATACTCAAACCCCATTAAAGCTTCTTCCGGCGCGGCTTCCAATGTATGCTGGAAGCCACATAAGGCACGTCCGCACATAAGAAATCAAGCTACTCAGCAGTATTATGTCAATGAAGTGAAGGGGGCTGAGAGAACTGAGATGGCAATGGAGGAAGAAGGGACTCCAATCCAGAAAGACCAAAGGGCCAGAAAAGACCGACATAAAAAGCCAGCTTCCAGCTGGGTTGGAGGTGTGGCGTGCACATGACGCATGCCACCAAGATGCCCAGAAGCCGGCTTTGAAGCCACCTGGCCATTTACATGAGGCCGGCTTCCAGGCGTTCCAGTGGCGCGGTGTTTAGATGCTGCACACCACCAGAGTGCCTTAAAGCCAGCTTCCTGCTGCAGTGGGGTGAAAAAGCCGACTTTTTGCAGGCGCAAAAAGGAGCAGCTGTTTGTCACTTTTTCAGCTGACAAAAAAGCGGCCCCAATCTGCCTTTGGCAGGGGTGGCCTGTTTAGTGAAAGAGATGCAGTGCCTTAAGAAAAATGGGATGATATTATTTTCAAGTTCACTTCTTTGGGTAGATTATGCCAGATTTATTCCCTAGTTTCTTTGCTGTTCTCTTTTCTTACCCTTCTGAGGTTCAGTGTTTTGTCAGACAATTTTAAAACAATGAAAATTATGAGTTTAAGAAATTATACACATGAGACCATACCTGGCTGTAGAGTAGCAGCAAGTAGTGCATGGAGGTATGAACCAAACTGGGCTCGGATCCACTCATCTCCTCCTTCCCAGCCAGTGCCATCTAGGAATACGTCATCTCTGTTGTCAGTTACATGTTTCACTAAGAAGTCTGCAAATCTCAGGTCAGCTGTTGTAGGACTCAAAATTTTTCGGAGCTCTGGATCATGGATGTGGACAAGAGCTTCCTCAATCTGTTGAAAGTAATTCCAAATGAAAAAGCAGTTCCAAGAGAAAGAAAGGAAAAAGTGATCTTATTCTTAGAAGAGCTATTCATTTCCATGATGCCATAAACTACAGCTAATATCCAGTGTTGTAATACTGAGAGCAGGTGCAGCAATTAGTGTTATGGACTGAGATTTATCAGATCCAGGCTGTAGTCTACAGTTAGTGTTTAATTTCAGTCTCATTCTTAGTCCAACCTACTTCACAGAGTTGGGGATACGTTGGAAAGTGGGAAAAATCATGCATGTATCCTCGAGGTGATTAGAGGAAAGGCAGAATGTAGATGTAACAACATCTGAAAATGACTAATGCAACTGACTAAGGCAGGTAATCAACTAAGGAGATTTATATTAAACTTTTAGTTGTATTTGGTTATAGTTGTAATGTACACAGGAAAAGTATGTGTGAACTGATCCTGTGTTCCTATAGTCTAACCATGTGTATATTACAAGTATCAGTTGCATACAACAAGCAGATCACTTCTTGTGATATATCACAAAATAGTCCTAGTCTGGGGAGAAAAAAAAGGGATGAAATTAAATAAATAAATAAAATAAAATCCAGATTACAGAATGTATGGGCCCTGTGTCTTGAGCAGCACTACTGGGAGATTCCTCTATGGTTACCTCATACTCTCCTAGTCTGTGATACAAACTAGCCAGTAGTAGTACAGATGATCTCCAAGCAATGGTGACAATCCATGTGATGATTCATGGATTGCTAATAAAAATTGCTGGAAATTATTAATCTTATTTGACAGTTTGATAGATAATTCTTGTTTGATAGTTGCTTAAAACACTCTTCCACAACTGTTCCTTGTTTCATGAGCAATCCATGAATCATCACATGGATTGCTCATGAAACAAGGAACAGTTGTGGAAGAGTGTTTCAAGCAAACTATCAAACAAGAATTATCTATCAAACTATCAAATAAGATTAATAATTGCCAGTAAACTAAATCATGCCTGTAGCCTGCACTACCATCTTCAATCATAAGGGGGAAGACCTATTTAACCTTTTCCAACCAGCAGAGAGGTAGCAACTGTAACTAAGCCTAATGTTTATTTCTCCAGAGGGAGTTCCATATAATACTTCCTCTGCCAAGACCCTCAATTCTTCAAAATGGGGGGAGAAAGAAAGTTCTGTGGCCTGGTATGGAATGGAGGAAGAGAGTGACCAGATGGCAAGATGGAATGAGAGTAACCAGGTGCAGAAAGGCCAGCAAGAAAGAAAAGCAGGGAGATTGTAAAGCTAGATATTTCTGCTGGTTAGAAGGAATCTTCCCACATCAGCTTTCTTGTAACATTTACTCAGCACCATGTTTCCCTGCTCAAAATGTGTTCTTAGTCCAACTGGTGCTATTATAGGAACTTGTAAGAAGGAAATATTTATACCTCTACAACTGCATCACTTAGATGTTTCTGCTGACGAAAGAGGATGTTGGTGGCTCCTGCAACAAAGCCTCGAATGCTTACATCAGAGAGGAGATGGTGTTGTTGCAGTGCCATATATGGCAAACAAAGGTAACCCTGAAACAGAAAAGGATAAACATTAATTGTGAACAAGTATCACAGCTTGTCAATTTAAAAATAAATCTTTTGCTTCTATATTCCCTCCTCTATCTCCTTGCATGGACTTATTCCCTTGCCTTACTGCCTATCTAGCTGCAAACCACAGTTAAATCTGAAGTGGACTAACAGTGACTGTGAGATCCAAGCCAAGTGGCCAAATCTTAGAGATGAACACAAGGAATGAATGTATAGAGTTACTGACTTACTAGACTTCTCACCAAACAAGGATTTCCTCTTCCTTGGCTGAACTTGGTCCTTTTTTGATTCGTTGCGCCATACTCTTGGAATTGCCTCCCTGAACATTTGTGAACTATTCCTTTCCTCATTATTTTTAAATTTCAGTTTTAACATTTCTTGTTTTCCAAAGCTTTTGGGATTTTAGTTTAATATTGTTTTATAATCTTGTGTATTTTGATCATCTGTATTTGTAAGTTTGATTTATTTAATATTGCATTTTTTTTGTATTTTCTCTGAGTAATTTGTTTTACAATTGCATAGTTTTATATTTTTTAAAATTCCTTCTTTCTCTCTGTTTGTGTGCATAAATTTTAGATTGTACACTTTTGGCAGGACCTATAGTTTTTAGATGTTTTATTTGTAAAGTGCATGTACATCGATGGCACAATATAAATAAATGAATAATAATATTAAAAATTAGAATTAGAAGAAGATTATCTTAATTATGAGCTTGCACAGGAAATATGGCGTCGTGAAAATCTTCCCTGTTTTGCAAATGCAGAAATGCCCCCTACAAAGTAACATTGAGATTTAAGATGTAGAATATTCTTCTGTAGAGAATTCCCTTGAAGTCACCATGATGACAGTTGAGATGAAAGTGATTTTAAATGTGAGGAATTACGGGAAGTCACTCCCATGGCATAATTTTACCCTATGTAATGAAATGTATAAACTTACTCTGAGAAAAATTGCCATCAGGTTTTGCAGTTAGAGTTTAACAAAACTAAGATTACAGGAAACAAAACCATTTGCTTGGCACTTTACAATGTTTTTGTTCTTATGCCATTCATTATGCCAGTATTTTCCAGGAAACTTTACTATTTTAAAGAAGTCTTTGAACAAAGTGCTTTTATGTAAATTGTACACTGATTTTAAAGTCTGCATTGAAGGCATAATTGTTTTAAATTATAAACAGGATCAGTGACCTGGAATCATTTCCAACTGCTATAAAAATGAATTTACTTCAAAAGTTGCATATATATATAGGGTGTAAAAAAAGCAATATTTAAGCTTAGACACTGTGTCAATTAATCTGTAAAGAATTAATTAAAGGCAGTAGCTCCACCATTACACCATACTGTGAACACTGAGTAGTTGCTTGTCATGTTTAGTTGTTCAGACTACCAAAATTATTAACCAGCATTATTTAACCACCTCTGACCCAAATTATTAACCAACTTTGATCAAATATACAGACAAACCAGCTGCTTGACATTTTTGGCTTGTGAAAGCTACTACGATAGATAACGAGGGTTTAAACTATGAATTGGAATTAGCCATAGTTGTCAGGAAGAGATCCTAATGTTCCAGAGACTCATCATTTCTCAAGTACGTGACCCTATTGTCAACTGAACAATTGGCAATTATGTTGTCAATTGTATGTTGACAATATAAATCTTAGCAGAACTTAAATTAGTGTTTCATACATGGTATGAGGTACTAAGACAGATTCCAGAGCTATTGCTAAGTCTCTCTACCTGACAACCAGCCCTGTGCTTTTGAAACACCCTTGGTATAAGATTTAGTAAGGTCAGAGATTGTGTTCACTACATCTATCCAGTGGAAACATACATGCATCCTCTGTCCTTAGCAAAGGGACTGTGGGAAATTCATTTATTTGTCTCATTCCTTTTTGTTTTTCTCTGACATTATCTCTAACAATGGTTGTGGTATTACTTATCCTCCTCCTCTTCCTCCTCCTCCTCCTCCTCTCATAACTCCCCACCCCTGCCTAGATTGGGATTGAAAGTGGTTTAGCTCCCAAAAGTCCTTCTGAGTTCGAGTTGCCCAAATTATTTCCAGAAGCTGGACATCATTACCATTGTCAACGGGGCTGCTTAATGTATACAAAGAGACACATGTAACCTCTGGGTCATTTCTTCCTCACGTGTATCTGGATCCATGAGATTAACTATCCAAAACCAAGATTTGAGGGTATGACTCCTCAGCTTTGAAAGAGAGGCCTTAAAATTTTGATAACTTTCTTACTTGTTGCTAGGTGACTTACCTTGGTGAAAACAGCTAATGGCATGCCATACTGGTCCTCCTCCAAACCAGATATAAGTCCAGGAACAAGCACTGCATGGCCTGCATTAGGCTGAGGCTGAACAGTAATTGGAATGGTTTCAGAGACTGCAGATTCTTTTGGAAGGATTTCAGTCTGTCCTGCAGTGATTTCATGTTCCCCTTCTTTCAAAATGGGATCCTCTAGAACACTAGGGTCTAAGGTTTCCCAGTCACTTTCAGAGGATTCTGGCGAAGTGTGGAATGGAAGTTTCAAATGCTGCCCAGTGTCCTTGGAGGCCTGTGTTTCAGGGAGATGCTCCTCAGCCTGGAATAAAGGAACATCCACTTTCTGAGGACCTCCTTTTTGGTTTCCAGACATAGTCTGCTGTTCCTCTGTCATTCCAAGTTTTGTATGTGAAAGTGCCACAGAAGACAGGGAAACATAATTATCCGGGAGAGGGGAAACATCCTCTGTTATGCTCTTTCTTGGTCGGTACTGTGAGCAGTCAGTAAGACCATGCTCTATCATACCTAAAAATCATAAGAATTTCAGTGTAATTTAAAACTGTTTTCTAAATAAAATGGGTTTTAATATGCCAAATATGACAATCTGATGTTAAATCACATTTTATTTTTCTGAAGTAAGAAGTGATAATATTGATTTTTTTTAAAAAAAAAATTCCAAAAATGTCCATTTTTTCTGGAACAAGATTTACACAAACAAGGGCATAGAAACAATAGCTCTCCTCACACTGCTTTCCTTCACAGCCAGTATTCCAGAGAAAACTGGTTTTACATATAGACACTTAAGCATCATGGCTAACAACTGTTGACAGACGTATATCACACATTTGTTTAATACCATTCAAGCTAATGGACAATTAACTCCATTAGTGATATGAATCTCCTGTGTTGGCTATTGGTATGAGTTCATATGAGTAATTAGTCCATTCAGTATTTGTCATTAAGGTTGATCAGTTGCATCATATTTATTATTAGTATAATAAATATTTTAAGTTAATAAACTTAAAACACTTAATTACCAGGAAAGAGTGATAAGACAGTCATAAGTGCTCCCACAAGCCTGTTCACTGGAGAGATATAAAAGAGAACCTGAAATGAGGAAAAAGAAAATTATAAATTTTGTGGTAAAAAAGAAGCAAAAAGCACTAAACCTCAAGACCGCCAATCCATTACACCTAATCTGATAGAATCAATGAAAAACATTACTTTAATATACATGTATGAAATTTAGTTGTTAGGTTAGACTGGTGCTTGGGTGATCCAGGTTCTAGTCCTGCTAAGCCATTATACTCACCGGCTGACAGTGGGCCAGGCACTCTTTTCTCTTTCAGTATGTAGAGAGATCTTGTAGCATCTCTGAGACTAAAATGACACATGCCCCCAAGCTGGCCAGAAGCCTGTGTCACACCTCCCACCCATTTACATGGCAACTGCTTTGTGGCAGCCAGCATTTAGCTGCCACATGCCACAGGAGCGCAATAAAGGTGCGGCAACAGCAGAAAAACTGACTTTATACCGGCTCAAAAAAGAAAGCAGCTTTCTGCTTCTTCTTTTCGCACCAGCAAATAGCCAGACTAGGTCCGCAGGCACACAGCTGCCAAGTCCAGCATTTTTGGGCAGTCTGTTTCGCCCCTTAGTCTTTCAGTTAATCTCAAAGGTGTTACAAGATCTCTCTACATATTGATTCTACAGACTAACATGGCTATATATTTTCCCTTTCAGTCTGATTTATCTCAGGATTGTAACAAGCATAAAATGGAAAGGGAAAGAGCCATGTATCTGAGAGAGCATGGAGTTCACTGACGGAATGGCCAGCAATAAATGCAATGAATCTATATGCAAAGCTCAGGAGTGAACAGAGTACTTTGTAATCCAGGCTGTACAGTGGTACCTCGGGATACGAAATACCCAGGTTACGAATGTTTTTTCGGGTTACGAAAAAACTTTTGGTGCTTTTTTCGGCTTTTTCGCACGGAATCGCGGCTTTTCCCCATTAGCGCCTATGGCAATTCGGCTTACGAAGGCTTTTCGGGTTACGAAAGCGGCTGCGTTACGAATTAATTTCGTAACCCGAGGCACCACTGTAATTATTTCTGTGTTGTACACAGGTCTATGTCTCTGCCCATATCTCTTAGTTGAGATATAATGTAATATGATATTCATGCGGTCATTTATCTCATGAGAGATTTTTATCCCTCTCTTCTTTTGCAACATCTGAGGACTAAGCTGGTTTTGGTGGTCTCCGTGCCCTCAACCAAAAACTGATGCTGGAAGTAGAGGATATATTATCTCTTCCAGGGCTTGCTGAAATAGGAAGTAAACCATTTGGGATTCAACCCTCTTGGGTTTGAGAAAACACTCCAGTAGGTTCCCATGCTTCAGAATTAGATGGGCAAGTATGAACTAACTACAGTATTTCTTCTAAACATCTCACTTTTATATGTTTTGATCTGTAAAACGTTCAGACTGATCACCTTTTACAAACATGGTATACAAGCATGCCATACTTGATCTTTTCACCATTCATTTTTTAATAAACTCAATTACTGTGACAATATAAACCCAAAGAGATTAAATTGCAGAGTGTAATCCATGGCTGCAGAGCCTTTCTATAGAATATGCCTTGACTTTGATTAATCAAGCTCAGGTATTGCCTCATTTTGGTGTGTTTCTTGTTCTCTTTCCTATATTCACTTGTACAGCTTTGTATTTTCTGTTCCTGGCAGTCACTCTCTACAGCAGACATATTGAATGTTTTCTAATCAAGGATCATGTGTAGGGTTTCAGAGACATCTGTGTATATACAACCACACCATATCATCAGCAAGATCTGTTTACCTTTGCCTTGGCAGCTACTGCAAAAGAAACATTAAAAACAGGCAAACAGAACAGATACCATTACAAATTAGCTCACTGCTTGTGTAGGATTGTACACATTATCTATCCATAGTTCTTCAATATGTTTCAAATTAAGCTACTCAGTTTAGCATGTCTGTTTTAAATTTTTTAAGCAGCTTTGTGGAATCAGAAATATTTTACCTTTTTCTCTAGAAGAATCAGCTTAAAAAGAATCAAGACCTTCAAATAACAGATATACAGATTGTCAAACAACAATAGAATGACCATAAACTTTCACTGAACAATTCCCATTTAGTATTGTATAAATGCACCATAAAGATTCACATAATTACAGAAATACATGTATTTATTTATTATCTTTGTAACTGTTTTTTTCTATTACAATATTAAACTGTTAAAAGATACAATACTAAGGCAGTTTATAATAGCATATATTTTTCTATAAAGAAATAAATTATAAAGAGGATGCTGGGATTTGTAGTTCAACAACATCAAAGCCAAACAATCCACACACTTGGCCCAAATCTTTAATACACACCGAAGTGGATGCATGTTTAGCTTTAAACATCTCTTAGTTGATCCCACTATCAAAGCCAGTTATTACTTGCTTTGGAGATCATGTAGATTTCTTTTAAAAATCCACAAATTAGAACTCTGAATTTAGCATTGAAACCAATTTCTAATCAGCAAAGTTAATTTAAGTAGATATCCAAGGCACATACATTAAAGACTGGTTTTCATACTGTTCCTTTCAACCATTTAGGTGTTCATACTCATTATGTTATGGATGGAAACAGCAAACAAGAATATGGAATATTAGTTGTTTCCCCTTCACATGTAGTATAGCTAGTGCAGTCATATGAAGGAATGAAAGGGGAGGAAGAATAATAAAACTCAGGCCTCCTTGCTACCTAAAGGAATGTACAGGATAGCCTTTAACTATGAAAAGACTGTACATGCTTTAAAAACAGGCTGCATCTTAAATCTTTAAAAGTGTTTTTAATATAGTGAAAGCCACAAGCCCAATATATTAGATGTACACGTTACACAGATTTACAACATACCTTGTGTCTAAACTGCAAGACAAGATCACGTGGAGATAGACCTAAAATTATGGAGAGCAAAACAGATGTTTGCCATGATCTCATTATTATACTTGGGAATAAATAAGTTGGCAGTAGGATTAAAAAAATTTCAAAGTATTTTTATAGTATTTAGGACAAAGTATTTGCACTGGAAAATGCCCAAGAATTGGTTCAGTGACTGCAAGCATGATTGTAACCACCAATGACAGTTGCTTTTCCCCACAAAGGGATAAGAACAGTAGGCAGGAAACTTGCATGACCTGTTCAGCTGTTTCTATTAATACACCCTTAATAGTCCAGCCTTTGTTTCTCGATAAACACTGTTTTGAGAAACCAGCCAAGCTACTCACCTCAATGACCAAGTGAAATGCCATAAATCCTACATAAAAGAAGAAAACTTCGGGGTTTTTATGGCCATGTAATTTCCTATACCCCTGACTGAAGGGAGAGGTAATCATAATAATAAATTACTGAGGCAAATCAGGTTGGTGTAAGATTTTATATGTATTATTGTACTTAAGTAAGGGAAAATGAAACAATTTTAAGTTGTTTAGTCAGTGTTACTTACCGAGATAAACTTGTGATCCTTCTAATGAACTTCCTCCCAGTGAGCTATTCATGTGTTCATAAAGTTCCTTTAAAAAAAGTCATATAATTTTAAAGCATTAACAGCACTTTGTTGCACCTACCAGAAAGAAAATGAAAAATCTTGTCTACTTTATATAGCAAAGATATGTTGAAATACTGTTACTAAGAGCTTGGGCAGTATTTTGAAATGAGTAACTAAAAGCAATGGGCACTTATCAAACAGATTCCTATAGACATGGGCTGGGATCCAAAGAGCTACTTGAGGTATAACCAGGGCCTTCACACTCCTAGTAGGAGTTCTCAGTTGGTGTGTCCATGCTACACCACAAATAGCTGTTGAAAACCATTTTGCTTCAAAAGCAGTTTGCAATGAACCATGGGGAAAAAGACTATTTGAGAAAGAGAAAAGAAAACCTTAACCTTGCAGAATTAGTTTCCTGGTTCATTCTATGAAGACAGGAAGTTGCCTTATACTCAAATTATCTGGCCACTTAACTCAGTGTTGTCTTTACTGGGTTGGATTCAGAGTTGCCCTTCTCCAAAAGGAAAGACATTAATCTGAATGAACTAGGATCCAGTGAAGGATCCCTGCTAGAGGAAAGAAGCAAGGCAGCATGTTTTTGCTAATTCCTCTTTCCCCATGCACACTGCAATGCCACCTCACACACTATGCTGGAGAGTCTTTCAACCCTGCAGAGAAGATTTTGAGGAGTGCTGATGAAAACCACTATTCTCTCTGAGCTATAATTCTTTCCTTCTGTTCTGACCATGGGTTTTAATAAGTGTATTTTCTCCTCTGCCTACTATACCACTCTGTACCTTTCTGATCACTTCTGATTTCAGAAGCTAAGCAGGGTTAGACTTTGTCATTACTTGGATGGGAGATGACCCAATAAAAAAGGATTCTGTCTGAAACCCTGGAGAGCAGCTGGCAGTCAGAGTTGACAATAAATACAGGAAGAATAAGTTTAACTATGTTGATATTTAGCAATCAAACCAATAATGCAGATCCTCTGTCATTTATACGACACTTGCAATTACTAAGTATTAACTTAATCTTAGCTCAGGTTATCTGTAAACGTTTAGTATATTAAAACTGTACCTTAAGAATTGAAATCTGTGAGAAGTCTTTTTCTTCAAAATAGGCATGTGTAATGAGTTGTAGTTTAGCCTGGAGTAGCCCATATAGAGGCTTGCAAGAAAAACATACTAGGTTACTTCAAGAAAGGCAAGTAGTCCTAAACAGCAGATATCCTTTTAGTATAGGTGAGTGTTCATTATCCCTAATAACTATTCATATTTCCCCAAAACATATGTTAGGTAACAGCCCATTTATAAAAAATGATTAAGTCAGACATTCTGTTTAACAGCATCCTGGTTTCAAAAAGAGACCTGGTTTCTATTCGGCCACACAGTTTACAGGTTTTTTTAGTAGGGCACTATTCTTCGAAGTCTTGAAGAATACAACAGTAAATACAAAGTAGTGCTACTTGCTCCATTTAGTGTAATGTTAACTCAGCTTCACATCCTGATTCACCCATAACATTCACTGGCTGACTTTGGAGTACCCTTCTCTTGTTACTCATTCATTTCCCCTAATTTATCACACAAGGTTCATACTCATCCTGATGCAGACTTGAACTCCAGCTTGAGACCCCCCCCCACAAACGATCTGACAAAACTAGACCATTAATACTTCCGTATAGTGCAGTCCCTGCACAAATTATGAATTGAAAGTGTACTAAATGATCAAGCAATGAGCAATTTAAAAGATACCTACTCATTTTGAGCCCTTCTAAGAATAAGATGACACACACCCCAAAGTGGCTGGAAGCTACACAGAGAGCATGCTGAGCCGGGAAAAGCCGGCACAAAAAGGAGGAGCACAAAGCTGCTCCTGCCAGTGTGCCATTTGGGATTGTGGTGGTGGCGGCAGCCCATTTTGAGAGCAGTCTGTGTGGTTGTTGTGGTCTGTGGCTGCTCCTTTTGGCCAGCCTGCTTTGCCCATACGAGTCTTATATGTACAAAAGTGTTTCAAAGATAATGGACAGGAAAAGTAATTTGTCCTCTCCCTGCAAGTAGGCAAAATTAAAATCAACCAACCTGCCAATGTTGAGCCCCATACCCTAAAAACAGTTATTGGATCCCTATATGCAGAAGAGCTCACATCTGATGGCTATTACATTAGAGGCATTTGTTGGGAAAGACCTCCTTCCTAATATTAACATGGCCCAACGTATATATTTCTTTTACTTAGAACTGTTATCAAGGTATGGTATAGGAGCTGAGAAGGCCACTCTCTAGTCTTTCATACGAGTTCAGTGATGGAAATTTTAGCTATTTTATGCCTTGAACATCAGAACTGTTATGCGCCCTATTTCAATCAGTACACAAAGCTGTGTGTATGTGTGTGCGTTATGTGGCACACTGATAGAACACAACATATTAATAGTTTACAAACAACTTTTTCCCATTTAACAGAAGTACGATTCTGAAAGGATGCTTTTGTCTGAGATTTCAGTGCTTAGGCAGCTTTTCAAACATAAGAAAAAGTTGTTTCCAAAAATGTTACTATCACTTACCAGCTGACATAGAACACAAACACTTTTCTGTACTGTTTCTCGGGTAATATCTGCTTGCCGTACTTTCAATGCCTTAAAAAAAGAATGTGGGGAAAGGAGACCAAAATAAGCTTTTACCATATTTTTATGCACCTTTACTGAAAAATAAAACATTCATTCTAAATGTTTTCGCCTAAAAGAGGCCCCTTATTTATAAACAAGGCACACTACAAAAAAATAAAAGCAGAACAGACTGTGCCTGCAGGCCATTATTCTGATCAAAGACATGATGCATTATGGAGGAAAGAAAAGGACAGTAAAAGGGAAAGGAGAGGTCCATCAGGAAAAGACAGCATGAAAAACATTTCAACTCAAGGAAATACTTGAATGCAATAACAATAATCCAATCCACTGGATCCAATTCTACCCTTTTTAACATTGCTGTATCATTAAAAAAAATTATTTTGTTATTCAATCTTTTCATTACGGCATTAATTACTAATATTTCCAATCCTTTATTACAAAATAGTGGACACCCCAAGATCTTCCTATGCTAAAGTACTTATAATACCATCCTCAATTTTAGTTCTGAAGACCATACAAAAATAAGAGTTCTCCCTTGCTCTATGATCGTTTCAGCATGATTAAACAATAAATAAATATATAAATAGTTTCCATACAGTATCCCTTTCTGGAAACTCCAGTAATCACATTCACTTTAAATTGATTTATTAAATTCGCAAAAGTCTACAAATGAATAAACACATTCGTTTCAAAGGATAAACCAGACTTTCTCCATTTAAGAGAATGTGAGAGCAAACACCATTCATAAACTCCAGTGTGACTGTTCCTACTACATATAATTCTTGTATGTACTTATATTACGTAAAAATTAAGATTGTAATACAGGTGCTTCTTATTGGAAACACCTCTTAAATTGATCAAAACTTTTAAAAGATCACTGAATTGAACTGATCAGTCACTATTTCATTTTTAAAAAAATACTGCAACATTAAATTTTAATTCACTATTACTGTACAAGTATGTAAACCTTATTCTCAAATGCTCCCAATTCTTTTTCTATGAGGAGTTTGGGAGATTTTGTGTCCATTTTTTATTAACTGCAGTTTGTTGTGCCATCCAAACCTTGACAAGTTGTTGTTCACCTTAAGCATGGTTTGTTGAAAGAAGCCAACTTGAAACCATAATATAGGAATTGACATAATGCTTAACTGGATAATTATAAAGAAGAGAAAAAAATTAAATTGCTCCTTGTGACAATGCTAGGTGGCTATGGGAATGCCCAAGTTCAAAATGTTAAATTGTAATTTAAAATGGGAAAACAACATCCTAGGATCAGTGGCCTTTAGTCACCTTCCATCAGAACTCACTGAGGCTGAACCAATAGCTAATATTTAGGGGAAATTCCCATTTGCTTCATTCAACTGATCATTCAAATGTGAAGCTAAATAAATTATTCTGTCAGGTTTTGAGATTTATGTAAACAAAGGTATTCATTATCCAGTATTGGAACAAAAGTGTACATCACAATTTATGGCTATGAAAATAAACAATTTAAGTAGTATGTTGCAAACTAAATGCTATTTGATAGATATAATATATTCACAGCTGGATTTAAAACCTTGTGAATAATGTGGATTCCTGCATAACCATAATTCAAAATTGCTGATAGCTCTGGCCCATTGGTAAATAGGATCTTGAAACGCACCCTACAACCTCTCATGTTTGTACCCCTGAGGGCAAGAATATCTAGAGTCACTAGACATGTAGTGTCTAGCTTGGAATTAGCATGGGAAAGTTTAGCATTATTTCCAAATGTAAATCTAGGTTTTTCTCTCCTTTAGCAAAGTCTGGCTCCAATGGGCAACTTCAAATCATACTTTTCTAGAGAAGAAACAAACCAAGAGACGTAAGCAAGGCTTCTGCACCCTAATAAATTTCTACTTTGTCAGTTATTCCCATCTGCAGAAGGACCTAAGCAGAAGCAATTAAGCAGCATAACTAATACTAAAGTGTAATAATGTCCATCATGGCTTACCATTTTGTGGGAAATGATATCAAGTAACTACACAAACAGTACATTGGCTTCTTTCTCTAGTTCCATTCATAATGATCCCAAGACCCTTTTTAAATCATTTGGCTAGATTCTCATGTAATGTTTCTACATGAAGGCATTCAGAAGTCTCTATGTAATGAAATAATTGCCAAAAACTGGTCAAAGACATTTCCATTTTTCTTTTGTTTCAACTCCCTATGCTGTGCAAGCTTTTTGTAATTTTTTTTATTCTTTAAAGAAAAAGTATTTTTTAAAGAAGAGAAACTGTTTGTTAGGAAAAATGAAAGATCAATCCCACAACATCTTTGTGCTGACAGAAATGGATCTGAACAGTTAGTGCAAGGGAGAGATGCAGGGCAGCTCTTCATTGTACAACAAATATACTGTTTGTTCATTTCTCCCATGCTAGCACTTGCGTAAGTTAAACAATTAAGTACAATTAAGCAGAATTTTTTGCTCTGTTAGTTTCATGTTGAATCTAGGACATGCTTTGAGACTTTTAAAGGTCACACACTCTCTATAATGAAGATCTTCAGAAAATTTTGTACACTGCACAAAAGGAGAATCTCATTCCCAGCATTTCAGCAGACCAAGGCTCAGACATTCTAGTCTTTAAGTACCCTTAGGCTTATACTGATTCTTGTTACTGACTTTTTAAGTTATGTGCATTTTTAATACAGTATTCCTGTACTTTTTTATTCAAAAAGACCATTCAAAACCCTAGCTCCTTTATTTTGTTTTTGGGTTTTACACAAGTACCTTAGCTTCAATCTGCCTATAGCACGAGACACCATATACTGTGTTTCGATCTCCACTTCTTGGGGGCAAATGGAAAAACACAGTGTCTGAAAGAGAAGATAGGTTTTGGTAAGACACACTAACAAAGTATCACATCAAGGTTTGATGTTTCTATTGGATATCCTTTTCAGTATCACCCTAATGGACAATTTGCTAATTAATTTAACACACAAATGGTGTGGGATACCATATAGCACCAGGAGATAAGGGCTATATAGTAGGAAACCCTGCATAAACATGCAGGGTCTGCTAAATCTGTCCTACTGCTTTAAGGAAAAAATAGTAATTTACTTAACCACCACTGGATTTTTCTATTGCGATGATGAGAAAAAACTTCAAACAAAGAGGGTGAAGTGTTGTTGTTTTTCTCCCTCTGAAGAGTTTCCTCACTTTCAGCCATTATTCTCTATTCCATTCAAGTTCCCTATAGATCAGCTGAGCAAGAACCGGCAGTTCAATCCATATGTGAAATTCAGCACCACAAATGCCTCTTCTCAGCTGTCAGTAGAAGCTACAACTGCAAGAACCTCTCCTCTTGCCTGTCAGCCCCTGATACAGTAGTCAATTAACAGCAAAGCTCTCAAACCCAAAATAAACTTTAGCAGAATCATCAGTATTACTAACAGAGAACATCAAATAAATTGCCTCATCTGCAGCCTTCCACAAAGGAAGTACTTGCTCCCCAAGAACAACTCTGCAACCAGAGTCAGCCCACCACATTTTGCCATCTGAGGTGAAGGACAAAATAGCACTTCTTCTCCAGTCCATATAGAAGCTGATTGGATGGAAGCTGAATCTTCTTTCAACACAGGAAATGGGAGAGTGTCCTCTGCCATAACAGAGGCTGGTTTTGAGAGCCCAGAATACACTGTAAGACACATGTCATTTTATTCTCCAACCAAATGGAGCTACTAAAGCTCATTAGTGGCAAAGACTCTCACCAGCATCTGCCATTTCAACTAGTTTTCTCACTTCCTAACAGTCTGATAGCAGCCATGTACCTCCCACTAATAAAGCAAAGGCACAATGCCCAGGATAATGCTTCCAACAGAATAGGCCTGATGGCTCTGTGGTTATAAGAGCTTTGCAACAAGTACTTTTCCCAGCACCCAAAAAAACCACTATAAACTAGTTGTTAGTGACTGATGGGCTGTTACTGCAGTAACAGAATGGTCAGCAAGTATTCTCCTGGAGCAAATTTGCCTGCAATTGAAATTTTGCCTCATTTATTTTGCTACAAAGAATCGTTGCATCTCAAGGATTAGAAATTTGGTTTGTTTAGGAAAAAAGGAAAGAAAGATAAAGATTGAATTAAACTGCACAGTTAGTAGCAACTCCTGGTTTTCTAAGTTAAACTCCTCCTCTGCTCCCAGAATGCCAATCAGCTTCTGATCCAATCAGCATACCAATTAGAAAAAAGGCTTGGAATGGAGTCAAAGGCCTGCCAAAATAAAGCTGCTTCGGGTCTCTTTGGAGGTATGCTATTTAAATGATGCATGGGTCCTAAGAGTCCGGAGGTCGCACCAAAGCCACACTCCATTCCTAAGCACTGGAGTGCAGCTTTGGTGCAGCTTCTGGATTCTTAGGGTGCATGCATCATTTAAACAGCATATCTCCAAGGAGACCCGATGCAGCTTTATTTTGGCCGTCTGTAACAGGCCAAAGAGAGCTTTTTCCCCCTGAAGACATAAAGACCAGATAAGTTTTTAAAAAATGGAGGGGGGAGATTTTGATCAGGATTGTGGGTGGAGAGGGAAGGATTAACCCTACACATACTACAATGTTGATGAGCACACAGCCCCATCACCAAGAGTATATTTTTGAACCCTGACTTTACTGGTACCCAAGCAACTAAAGTAACATTTCTTTGTTCTCAAGAAGCCCTAATTATTCACCAACATTCCATATTTGTTAGACATGCTCACAGATACCTACAGTACTGGGTAAGCCCATCATAGGTGGCTTCTTACCTTCTTGATAGTTGTGAGCACCATCTGGCAATGCAAGGAAAGGCAAGTATTTCCATTCTTCTGGCAAACTGTGACTGTCGTGGCCTTCTCCTGGGATTAGTGGAGGATAGGAGAACTCAACCTGCAAACATGATGTTTGAATTATTTCATTAGAATACAAGAGTGATCCGCCAAATCAAGCAACCTGTCATCCATTTCAAATGTGTTAAGATGGGTAAGCAGTTTCACTGTTCCTTGGAATATACAGAAAATCCCAGATAGCAAATAATAATGATAATAATAATATTTATAACCGCCCCTCTGCATAACGCAACTGGGATGGCTTACAACATTAAAATAGAGGGCAAAGGACTAGAGTGAAAATAGGGGTTAGGAAAGATCATCCAAAGAAAGGAAAGAGGAGGGCAACAATCTTCAGACTGTACACAATGAAGTGATCTTCAAAGGTTGCTTAAAATGTATTGTTATCACTCATATGTTTAGTACCACTTATTTCCATGGTGCTTTGTGAAAGACAAAGTTGGAAGCCATAGCCCCAAACAATTTGAGATCACAATCTCTCAAGGACCCCCCCCCCCCCCCCCCTTTCTCATTGAGGTCTCTCCCCTTCAGATTCCACCATTTCTAAGACTAGGCAAGCAGGCATCCAAGAGATAAACATCTTAGCTGAGTGGTTAGGAAGTGAAATGGCCTCCCAAGAGAAGCTTACCTGGGCATCCACTATTACCTGCTTCAAAGACAGCTGCATTTAAACAGACCTTTGGGGAATCTTGATTTTGTTGTGTAGTCCGCGGCTGTTTAAGAGTACAGTACTGTTTGTTTTAAACTGTTGTTAATCTTGCTGATGTGTGTATTTTGTAGCTTGATTTTAAAAATCTTTGTATTATACTGATCTTACATAAGCTACGCTGTGTACATTTTTTAATACAAAAAGACAAAGTATAAATTCAACAAGAGGCAGTGTGAGTGCCGACTACAACTCTGGATATCAGGGTTTGATTCCTCACTCAGCTATGGAAACCCACTGGGTGACTTTGGGGGAGTCACTTCCCCAGAAAGCCCTGTGATAAGCTTGTGTTTCACACTCTCTTAGCCTCAGAGGAAACATGCAAGGGGAAGCTGCATTGGCCATTTTGTAAATTCAAACAAAAACCCACTGAATAGGGATACCTTTATTGGCCAACCGAAACGCACAATATGCTTGTTGCAAACTTTTGAAGCTCCACTGCCTTCTTTATCAGGCAAGATGCTACATACCAAACAGGAGAAAAGTTAGAGATGGAAAGCAAAGATAAACCCCTTCTGAACACATCTTGCCAAGAAACTCATTATGTGCCTTACAGTTGTCATAAGTTGGAAACAACCTGAAGGCACACGACAACAATACAAAGAACAGGCTAGCTGTGACCAAACAACTTAATCCCTAGTGAGTTTATATAGATAAGGTGTGTTGAGTTCAATGGGATTTACTCCTAATAAATGTTTCAGGACTACAATGTTTTTCATATTTATTATTTTATTTAATTTTTCCCCATTAAATTTCCCCTTAATTTGCAAATATAACATAACAGTCAACTCCCTTTTTCTCTCCCCCTTTCTTCTATCCCTTCATCTTAAATAATGAACCTAGATCTATATCACTGTCAATCTTCATAGGTATCAATCTTCTTTAAAGTGCTGACCGATGTGGTTCTATATTGTTCACTTTTAAAAATAGCACAGGTTTGACACATCCTTGTTAATTCTACAGACAAATCCTTACCTTTAAGGCAGGTAGCTGAAATATGCATTTATCCGATCACGCCTTTGTTTTGCTTCTTTTAAATTATAACCTAAAAATCTGCATCTTCTGTTAAGTTTACAGCCTCAGAATTTGACAGCTGAGATACATACAGACTGAATGTTTGTATTCCCATGTCTGTATGCAATGACAGCTGACAAACTGAGTCACTTCTTCTCCAGGGAGCAAGTCCTATTGATTCCAGATGGAATGAATAATCAGACCTCACCCATGAAATAAAGAAACAGTGGCAAATATTTGTTTTTAATCTTTATGCTGAGTCAAATTCCAAGATGACTTCGCTTATTCAGAAAGCATGAAAAACACTACGCCTTAAAACAGATACTAAACTTACAGTACAATCTACATATGTCTGCAGAGAAGTAAATCTCATTCAGTTCAGTAAGGCTGACTCTCATCTCAGGTAAGCATGCATAGGACTGCAGACTCTGACATCCCCTTGTCCTGCAACACATAGGCCTGATACAGACAGCCAAAATAAAGCTGCTTCGAGTCACTTTGGAGGTATGGTGTTTAAATGATGCATGCGTCCTAAGAGTCCAGAAGCCACACCAAAGCCATGCTCCAGCCCTAAGGACTGGAGTTCAGCTTTAGTGCAGCTGGCAGACTTTTAGGATGCATCATCATTGAAACACCATACCTCCAAAGTGACTCGAAGCAGCTTTATTTTGGCTGTCTGTATAGGACCATAGTAAATATATTTGAACTTAAGGAACGTACCTTTCATTTGCTGGTAAAACAGCATCTTGTTCTCCTTTCCTTAACCTTTCCTAACATTCCTTAACTTGCAATATATTTGTAGCAGGAAACAAGAGAATGCTCTGTGACTCAAAGCAATAAGCCAGTCAAAACCACAGGTCAGCATCAGTGCTATTAGGGAACCCTGGGAACTGTAGTTCATTGTGGCACCAGAGCTGTCTCTGACACAGAAGGCTCAATAGTCTCACAAAACTACAGTTCCCAGGATTCCCTAGAAATTGAGCCAGGGCGGTTAAAGCGGCCTCAAAGTGCGTTATTATTTCTGCAGTGTGTGTTTTTGGGACCACTGGCGTTTGGTAGGGCTCCCTTCCTTTCCTATGCCCCACGATCAACTCCAACTCCCAGAATTCCATAGCAAAGAGGCAGGCAAAGAGTTAAAGCGGGGGCAAACCGGGTTAGGTCTCCAGTGTGGATGCAGCCTGAATAATAATGATGATGATGATGATGATAAAGTAAAAGGAGGCCAGCCTTGGGGTAGCCTTCTCCTCCTCACCTGGCAGCCCTTCTTATGATGGAAACCGACCACTGCGATATGCAGCACCACCGGCCCTTTGCCAAGACCAGCTCCGCTCTGGGGCTTATTGGGGAGGTCGCCGTGCGCTGGGCCCCTCCGCTCCATCAAGGAGCCCCGCCGCCACCCAGCCTCCCTTGTTTAGGGCCCGGCCTCCTCCTCCTCTTCCTTCTCCGTCCCCCAGCCTTCCTTCCTGCCTCAGTTGGAGGGAGCGCCCGTGAGCATGCTCCCAGAGGCCGAGCACGCCAGTAGAGCCCGTGAAGCCAAGGCTGCCCTCACGCAAGGAAGGGCAATGGCGCCATTTGTAGCCCAAAGTGGGCCTACCCTCGATTAGGGCCTCCTCAGGGAAGGCTTCACTCCTGGGATGTCCAATAGGATCCGTTTTGACACCCTTTGGACTGCCATGCGCCAGGCTATGGAATTCTGGGAAGTGTCGTTTGTTGCGGCAAACACTTCCCAGAATTCCATAGCATGGCGCCATGGCAGTCCAAAGGGGGTCAAATATGGCTAACCAGAAATAAAAATAACCTATTTCCCCCTCTAAACTTCTCTTTCCTATCAGTGAGGTTTCCCCAGTGCTATAAATAAAGAAACACAGTCAATCGATAATCATCAAAATCAATCAATCTCCATGGCAGTGTCAAAAGGTGTCAAAACGTATCCTATTTCAACCAAAGACTAGGA
>NC_056527.1:61070073-61073488 GCF_019175285.1 Sceloporus undulatus | reverse complement strand
TCTTGCCTGGGTTAAGGATGTAATGACATGCTGTAATTCTGAACTACTGTACATCTTTCAGAAAAACAATGTATAATGTTGATTTCTTCTACCAGGAGAGCATACCCTTTTGGTTCTCTCAGTGACATTCAGTGCAATCATGGTACCCTTCTCGACTGACTTGGAGGCACAGTTTGCTGTGGTTCCAATTCTGTATAACAAAATGTTCCCAGAAAGTAATACTGGGATATTGCTGTTTGGCTGTGCTCATAGCTTGGGGCTATTCTTGAACCCAGCATTGTTCCTTGAAGATCATGTGGCTGAAGTAGCTAGGAGTGTTTTTCCCTGTCTTTGGCCGGTATGCACACAGTGCTCTTGATTAGAGAATGTGGGTTGGACCACAGTGGTTTGTGCCTCAATTATCTCCTATTGTAATTCTGTATGCCTCTGTATAGCGTAGTAGTTCCATATGTGGAACTTCTCTACATTGAGCCATTTACAATGCCTGGATGCACCATAAACCCTTTGAAGGAAGCCTGGAAGAGAGCAGCTGGGAACACAGAAGCATCTAACTATGTCCCCATAGCCTGATGCAAAGTGATATCATTTTGTTGAGGTCTGCCACAATCCTTCAGAGATCTCAGTGGCTGAGACTGGCTCCAGGTATGGGGTTAGGAAGGGTTGCGGGGTTCTTCACTGGCTTTGAGGTAGTTCAGGAATGGTGTTTGGGTTGCTGCAGAGAGAGAAACTGAATACCAACCACTACAGCAACCAAAAATACAGGTGTAGGGTTTCCACCTGCATGTATCCCTAAAGCATGCCAGCCAATATGTGTTTTGCATTTGGGCTGCCTTGAAGCATGTTCAGAAGTGTCAGCTGGTGCAAAATGTGGCAGCCAGACTGCTCCTTCAATTTGGTTTTCAATTTGCTTCCAGGTTAAGGGGAAGCGGTGCACTGAGGTAATATTTAGTATAAAATAAGTAAAGTGCTAAAGCATATATTTGTATGAAGAAAGTGTAATAATTTGTATTGTAAAATTTTAAAAATATTAATTTTAAAAGTAACTTTTTGAATCTGTTATTATGTGTTGTTTTTTTAATCTCAGGAGCCTTCATGGACTGAGGCAATAAACTAGAAGCATTGTTGTCTTCAAGAAAGCTAACTAATTTTTTTTTCTAATTTTTAAAAAAATGGTCAACAGTGAGATCACACCCGAAGGACGAAGAATCACAAAATTAGATCAGATTTTGCTAAATGGAAATAACATAACAATGGTAAGTAGTTTTGCTTGTATACTGATTCCTTCACCCCCTTAAATCTCTGTTATTAGACTAGGCTTTTGTTAACGAAAATCTTAGTTAATTAGTAATTTACGTTTTGTTAATCTACCTGCTAATGCAAAAAAAAAAAAAGGGGGGGGAGCTCATGGTATTCTTAAATAGATTATTTAACATTTTAATTTTAGTGTTAATTTTTTTTTACTCAACCCACATAAAAATAAACACATTACAAAGTTCAAATACAAATAGGATGAAAAAAGGTAATGGAATGGATCTCACTGGTGGCTCTTCAAGCTATAAAGTCTGAGAGGAAAAGAAGACTGTTGGCTTGTTTTGCCATGCTGTCATCATTTTAAAAAAGCCCAAACCTTTTCCAATCTCTGGTTAATGCTTCTGTAATTCAGACGTTTAGAAAGGACAGAGTAGTTGATGCACAACTTTTACTAATAAAATGCCTGTGGTGTTTTCTTACATGATAGAAAGTCTTCTTTTTCTTTTCTCCCCTACAGCTGGTTCCTGGAGGAGAAGGACCAGAAGTATAACTTAGTTCACTAGCCAACACTGAAAACTATTCTGTAATAATATTTTGATGAAACTTTAAATTTTGTTTTTATGTTTCAAGTTGATATTGAATATTGAGTATAAAGTACAATTTCCATTTCAAGGAAGGTACATCATATATTGTGACTTTGTAAGTTAAAATCATGACTTTGTTGTAAAGGCAAAAAATAATTTGTTGTACTGAGCAAGGCAATAAAGAATTTTTAAGTTGTTTTTTTATAAATCTGTTATGTTGTTGATGTAAATACTTTATGCCAGGTGAAATTATGAAACATATGTAGTTCTTGTTCTGACTACTTAAGATTTTTTTTTAAAATGATGCTCTGATTCATGGACCAGTTAGGATGTGGTTCCCGGAGTGTGGGAGATGTCTTCTCTTACAGTTATCCCCTTAATTCTTTTCCCTCTTTTTTTCTTTGTGTGCTGAAAATAGGGGCTATTATAAAATGTCCATTAAAGTACTTTGTGGTTTATTTTTGTTTGTTGTTTGCCTCCGGGCTGTTTCCTAAGTTGATTCTATTACAAGGTTTTATTTGCAATATTTGTTCAGAAAGGATTTCCTTTGCCTCCCTTTCAGGTTGAGAGAGTGTGATTTGCCAAAGGTCACCCAGTGGGTTTCCATGGCTGAGTTGGATTTGAACCTGGTCTCCAGAACTGTAGTCCAGTGCTCAAACAACTGCACCACACTGACTCTCTAGCTTTATTTTTATCAGAGGAAAAGAAACATTATTGCTTAATGGAGTGAAATAAAAAGACACCCACTTTATTTTTATCAGAGCCTTGTCACATTGTGGCCTGTTACAGACTGCCAAAATAAAGCTGCTTCGGGTCTCTTTGGAGGTATGCTATTTAAATGATGCATGGGTCCTAAGAGTCCGGAGGTTATGCCAAAGCCACACTCCATTCCTAAGCACTGGAGGGCAGCTTTGGTGCAGCTTCCAGATTCATAGGACCCATGCATCATTTAAACAGCATACCTCCAAAGAGATCCGAAGCAGCTTTATTTTGGCAGTCTGTAACAGGCCTGTGTTTCACATAATTTAATCTTATTACTTCATTTATTAAAACTTTCCCCCTCCTCTGGCTGTTCTTTTTCCTCTACTACCGAAGTGGCTTATTGGAATATTGCTGATAACAAAAAAGGGGAGATGCTAAACTTAAGCATAAAGAAATCATATACTGTAATGTCTGCTAGAAACAGACATTATAGTAGGTGTAAGATTTAATGCTGTTCCAAGTTTCATTTTTGCTACAACTGTAACTAGCTTGTATCCTCAGTGGAGTCCATGGGCCACATTCAGCCATGGTTTCCATTTTTGCAATGTAAACCACCCATTTTGATGAAAAATGACATTTTTATAATGTCAGTCACCCATTTTTTATAATTTTATAATTATAATTTCTCCCTCATTGTCCTTCCCTCCTAATACATCTCTTCTTAATTTGCATAGAATAATACTTGGGGCCCCACATTTGTGGACTGCAGTATCCTTCCTTGCAGAAAAAAATTGCCAATTTTTGGGTGACCACCCAAAAAGGAAGATTGGTCAAAAATGAAAAAAAGTGGCCAGAGAAACATTGCCTCATTCCTGGTG
>NC_056527.1:61032019-61069973 GCF_019175285.1 Sceloporus undulatus | reverse complement strand
GCATCATTTAAACAGCATACCTCCAAAGAGATCCGAAGCAGCTTTATTTTGGCAGTCTGTAACAGGCCTGTGTTTCACATAATTTAATCTTATTACTTCATTTATTAAAATTTTCCCCCTCCTCTGGCTGTTCTTTTTCCTCTACTACCGAAGTGGCTTATTGGAATATCGCTGATAACAAAAAAGGGGAGATGTTAAACTTAAGCATAAAGAAATCATATACTGTAATGTCTGCTAGAAACAGACATTATAGTAGGTGTAAGATTTAAAGCTGTTCCGAGTTTCATTTTTGCTACAACTGTAACTAGCTTGTATCCTCAGTGGAGTCCATGGGCCACATTCAGCCATGGTTTCCATTTTTGCAATGTAAACCACCCATTTTGATGAAAAATGACATTTTTATAATGTCAGTCACCCATTTTTTATAATTTTATAATTATAATTTCTCCCTCATTGTTCTTCCCTCCTAATACATCTCTTCTTAATTTGCATAGAATAATACTTGGGAAGGTGTGGCCCCACATTTGTGGACTGCAGTATCCTTCCTTGCAGAAAAAAATTGCCAATTTTTGGGTGACCACCCAAAAAGGAAGATTGGTCAAAAATGAAAAAAAGTGGCCAGAGAAACATTGCCTCATTCCTGGTGCGTCTGGGAGGCAAGCAGTAGCAGTGTGGAAGGGATGAAGGGTCAAAAGTGGCCTCCAAGCAGTTGGCAACCTTTGTTCTAGAGAGTTTTCTCCAAGAGCTAGGAGCAAATGGGACTTAAGTGAAGGAAATTCATTGATCTTGAACTACCGGTTGATTGGAGTAAACATCTGCCAGAGGTACAGTACTTTAAATCTCAATCCAAATGTGGCAAAAAATGGGTAATGATAAATAATTGCGTCTATTGCTTAGCAATAGCAAAGCATTCTATTTATCTGTTGCCATTTGATCCTTAGTGAATTGATCCATGGAGCTTGACTGAATTGTTGAGAACTAATCCTGGATTAGATCCTGTTGGGCCCTCAGGGAACTCTGTGACCTTTTCCCAAGACACTTTGAAGGCAAAATTGCTCACATTCATACTAAGTTGGTACTACTTATGTTCCTAATGGTACAGTTCAGAGCACTATCAAGTCATGGGTTGTGGGATCAATTCCAGTTCTATGGCCACTGAATTAGGACAGGAAGCTTGCTAGGCTTTGGCCAACTTTATTCCTTCTTGGCTGGTGAAATTTAGTGAAGGTGGCCTGACTGAAAGATTTAGGCAGGGTACACACTGCCAGAAAGAGGCGCCTCCCTGGTGCCTCTCTTTGCTCCGCAGGAGCACCGCAGCAACCAAATGGTGTGGCGCTTCTGTGGAACAAAAAAGGAGCGCTGGAAAGCGGCTCCTTTTTGCGGTGCACTTCCGGTGCTCCAAAGCGCCAGCGACAGCACGGGGAGGTCGCAGCTGCACCGCCCCGTTTGTAGGCGACGTCTCCAGTACACGCTGTGTCTGGTGGGTGTGCTTCAATTGCGGCACCCTTGTCATGTGCGAAGACTGCCAGGCGTGTGGGTGCTCCACCCACCAGGCAGCCCTCACACGTGATGAGGGCGCCGCAAAGGCCCGTCTGTTCCAGGCCTTAGGGAATAGTAAATTCCTGTTAAAGGACAATGTTATGATTATCACATTGCAGGAGAAGCAGTTGCTCCCTCTCTGAAGGAGGCTTTTTCTTGCACCTAGAGGTGATACACCAGTTACAGATATCCCATTTCTGGGCAAGATATTTGAGAAGCCTGTGTTAGCTGCTGGCACAATTGGATGAAACAGTTATGTAGATCCATTTTAAGCTGACTGCACAGCTAGGCACAGCAGAGAAACATCCTTGGGTGTCCTGATTGATTACTGTCTTCAGGAAGGAGAGAGGGTGGAATGCTACCTTTTTAATTCTCCTTGACCTCCTGGTGGCTTTCAGTATTACTAAACATGATGTTCTGGACTCTGGAGTTTTGTGGCTTGGGTGTGGAGGTATTGTGTTATAGTTGTTCCCCTGTGTTAGGGTCAGAAAGTAGCATTAGAAGACTTGTGTTTGGCCCCGTGGCTGCTTTACTGTAGGCTTCCTCTGGTTTTCCTTGCTTTTGAGTATCTATATGAAACTATAGGGAAGTAGCTTTATATACTGTATCAGATCTTTAGATTTAAAGAGCACAATGTCTTCAACATGTAGATGGCATCCACCTCTTCTTCACAATTCCATCTGAACCAGGAGAGGCTTTGCAAATGCTGGACTCGTTTCTGTTGTCAGTGGCAGCCTGGAGAAGGGCCAATAAACTCTTTTTAAATCCTGACAATATGGAAGTTCTGTGGATAGATGGTTCCCAGGCCTGGAAATTAAGATTATTTTAGAGTATATAGTACAGTGAGCCGGCCGTATGGGTGGGTTAGCCATTTGCAGATCGGAGCACCCATGGATTGCCCTGTGCCATATTAGCTATTCATGGTGCATACACAGGAGTGTCCTGAAATAGGCACGTTCCTCTCACCAACCATTGACTAATATGGGCTTGAGCTCCTGTGGCTCCCCAGAACCAAATCCCTGTGGATAAGAAGAGCCCATTGTACTCGCCTGACAAAGTAAGTGTATTTTGTCAGTGGTCCAATACAAAACTGCCACTAGAAGGCCAGATGACCTCAGTGGTGAGGAGGGCTTATGGTTAGCTGAAGCTGGTCCACCAGCTACAACCTTTCCTATACTAGATCTGGCCACAGTAGTCAATGTTCTGTTAACTTCCTGACCAGCCTGTTGTAATGTCTGTACATGGGGCTTCCTTTGATAACAGTGCAGACAGGGGCCTTGAGCACTGAAGATGTGATAAACATTCTGAAGTTTCAGTATTTGCTGACAGTAAGCTATCAGTTCAAGGTGTGTCATCATACAATGCTTCAAATGCCTCAGAACTCAGCTATTTAAAGGACTTCCTGATCCAGTGTTAACTCAGGATATGAGATCCACTAAAAAATCTGCTGTTGGTGCCATGGAGTAGTAGTAGTAGTAGTAATAGTAGTAGTAGTAGTAATAATAATAATAATAATAATAATAATAATAAAAATAATAATAATTTATATCCCGCCCCATCTGCACTCAGGCAATCGGGGTGGCTTACAGCATTAAAAATTAAACAAGTCATATCCCCCAATCCTCCCTCCCTTAAAATAGAATTAAACATTTTCACTTTAAAACATGTCAAAAGATAAATAACAATTTAAACAATAGATAAAAACAAACAAACAATAGATAAGCAAACTTATCTATTATTAGTAAACGGGATCGATCAATTACTTTCTTTGGTGGCCAGGCGTCTATTCAGGAAAGGCCTGCCGGAAGAGATCTGTCTTAACAGATTTTTAAAGCTGTCTAAGGTGGTTACATGACAGATCTCTTTGGGAGATATTATGGCTACTGTATGTGGTAAGTGTTTTTCAGTGGTTTCACCCTTGGTTTGGAATTTTCTTCTATTAGAGATGTGGTTGTGCCCCACGCTTTTGTCTTTAAGGTATCATTAAAAACGTTTTGTACAAGCTTTGGGGGAGTAATGCAATGGTTAATTTGTTTTACCTGCTGTTTACCTTGCTTTTATGATATTTTAGCAAATGTATGTCATTTATGATTTTAAAATGATGCATTCTGACAACGTAGCAGCTTGAACGCATGTAAAAAGTGCAAGTAGATAAATAGGTACCACTTTGTTAGGAAGGTAACTGTTCTGTGCAGTCATACTGGTCATATGACCACCATAATAGTCCATGGACATTGCTAGCTCTGCGGCTTAGTAACGGAGATGAGCACTGCACCTTAGAGTCAGACATGACTTGACAACCTTATCAAAGGAGAAACCTTTACCTTTACCTTTTTGGTTTTTTTAGATATGTCAGAAAATCAGCCCCTGGTGATTTTTAGACTTCTCGTTTTGGGTGTTAGATCATTATATTTTTGTAAGGTTTTTTTTTAAAATGTGGGCCACCCCAACCTTTTATGAGGAAAAGTAGGGAATCACTCAAGAACCAGTGCGGTGTTGTGGTTTTAGCATTGGACTCTGACTCTGGAGTCTAGGGTTTGGTTCCCTGTGGGCCATGGAAACCACTGGGTGCCCTTGGGCAAGACACACACTCTCATCCCCAGAAGACCCTGTGATAGGTGCACCTTAGTGTCACCATAAATCGAAAACAATTGGAAGACACATAGCAACAACAGCAAGGGAATCAATCAATCAATCTGATAATCAAATAAAATTAACCTCGAACGAACTGATATGAGAGTGCTTTAATCACTTTCCCAAATACTAGCATTAAGTGCCCACTAGAGGGAGACTAGCTGAACAAAAGTAATAACTGCTAAGGCTAATAACCGGAATAATATAAGGAAAGGGAGGGAGAGCTACAAAGTGCAGGAGGATAGGAACTTTGCAAAAATGGAAGCAAGATTTTCAGATACTGCTTTTTTTTAATGAACAATTTTAAAGAGGGTTATAATATGGAAATCCTACTAACCATTCACATTTTTATTTCCTTCACACTTTCTTTTAGAATTTAATTATTCTGCAGATGAGTTTTTTATGTGCTTATTCAGAAAAATAAATGAGCAGAGAGAAAGAGAGAGAGAGAACAATGTTGGATAAGTTGCTGTTGTTGTTAGCTGCCCTTGAGTCAATCTCATCTCATGGTGACCCTGTGGATGAGATATCTCCAAGATTCCCTGTCTTCCACTGCTCTGCTTAGTTCCAAAACATTGCAAAGGAACTAGTAACTAAGTAGGGTCCAAACAGATAAGCCAAAATAAAGCTGCTTTGGGTCACTTTGGAGGTATGCTATTTAAATAACATACGCATCTTAAGAGGCCAGAAGCTGCATCAAAGCTGTGCTCCAGTCCTTAGGACACATGCATCATTTAAACAGTATACTTCCAAAGTGACCTGAAGCAGCTTTATTTTGGCCTGTGTTCGGGCCCTAAGTCATCAGCATTTACTTCTCCAAAGTCTCTTGTATTTTTTTCTCCCTCTGGATATGTTCACATACAGTTGTTTCATCAAATTCCACATACTTGTTAAGATGATTTAGCAGGTATTATTTAAAGGTAAGTGATGATCTATTAAATTAAACACAGAGAAGTATAATATTCTAAATCCAATCCAACATATAACACTAAATAACTTCTGATCAGATGTTTGACAAATGATCTTAGTCTCAAGATTACCAGGCCAACAACTTTATTTCTGCATGTATACGTAAGACATGTGAAGTAGCACATGACAAGTTACTAGGCAACTGCATACACCAGATGCACTGGGAGTTGGTCATTTGCTTTCAACCAGTGGAAAAATACAGATTCACTTCAGTACTTTGCTCTAATGTATGACTGATCCCCACCTGCACCTTTCTGCCCCCTCGCTACATCATTTATTGCAATGTCACTATAGGCTGCATTTGTAAATTATTAGGATTCCAGGAACATTCTATGAAGCTTTTAGTACTACTATGTTTATTTAGTCTTGTAGTGTGGCATAGAGATGGTGGTTATTGCTTTTTGTGTCTGGCTAATCTGAAATGGTTTGGAGAGCTTTCATTGGTATGGTCAAAGTAATTTTCACTGACAGAGCTATGCTGTAAAGGCATACCTCAGTTAATCGAGAAAATGTGTTCTTGTACATTAACAGAAAATCTGATAACAGAGGCAGAAAGAACATGGAAAGAATGGGAAGCTAGGCAGGATCAGCTGTGGTTAGTACTTAAATGGGAGATCACCAACAAATACCAGCTGCTGTGGGTTATATTTCAGAGGAAGGAACTGGCAAAACCACCTCTGAATATTCCTTGCCTAAGAACACCTTATGAAATTCATAGTGTTGCCATAAGTCAACAGATGACTTCAAGGCACAGATACACACACTTATACCACACAGAAGAAGAGAAGCTCAGTGTGTTTCAGGCATCTTAAAATTCAAAACTAACAGTATGCACATGTGAAATGAAATAACCAGGGTAGGTAACCTAACATTTTGAACCTTCTGGAGACCAATTCATCCAAAATGTATTCGGGGTGATTTTTTTCTTTCACTAGCCTCCACTTTTCTTTTGATTTCCATTTTAAATGCCAAACGTACAGATTAATGTTTTCTTAACACAAGGCAGCCTTATCTGTTCTCCCCTCTCTCTCTGATCATTCATGCTCAGGGATTCTGGAGGCTGTTGCTGTTTATCTTACCTTCTGCAAAGTTGTAATAGAATGTAGAAAATATGTATATGGAATTATGCTTTGTATAAAATTTATATGTATGAACTTTAGTTGCAATAAAAAATTTATAAAATTTAAAAAAAAAGACAGCTACAGTGAGACCGCTAGAGTGGAATCCCACTCTTTCTATCTTAGTCTTTAATTGACTTGCTGCAACAACCTGATACAGGAAATCTGTGTTTCTGCAGTGCTCCTTCACCACCCTCTCAATCCCAATGCTGCTAAAAATCTTCCAGCTAGATAGAGGACAAGGAGGAAAGGATTGTTGGGCAGATGTAAAAAAACTTTGTAAAGAGGAGCTTCATTGTCAGATGTTTTGTTAGACGATGTATGCCTATACATTTATTTTCAGAAGTAAATACAGTGCTACCAGATTCAATGGGACTTACACTAATGAATTGCTACCAGCATGGAGTTACAGATCTACTGTATGAGAACATTCAGAGAGACTGGGAGAGAGAGAGAGACGGAGAAATGCAGTACTGTTGGATCATAGGGCCTGTACAGACAGGCCAAAATAATGCTGCTTCGGGTCACTTTAGAGATACGCTGTTTAAATGATGCATGTGTCCTAAGAGTCCAAAAGCCGTGCCAAACCCATGCTTCAGTCCTGTCTGTATGGGGCCATAGTTTGATCACTCATCTTGAATTTGAACCCACTTCAAAATTTAGTCTTCATTTACTCCACATAATACTTATCTTGAAAGTAAGTGGTAATTTTCTGAAAGGACAGAGGTATATTAAGGTTTGTGACACTGTCTTGATATTTCATATAAAACTTTTTAATCTATTGATTTGGATTTACTTATTTTAAAAAAACATGTAGGCAGACAGATAAAGCCCCTACTCTCTTTAATATTCCTAGCTAATAGTCTTCTTGCTACTATCTGTCAAAACCAAATTATCCCTACTTTCTCAAGGACCTATGCATGCTCTTTTACTCCTTACTTACTCCTCTTATGTTTGTAGCTGTGTACCTCTTTATCCCACATCTCAGTCCACTGCCTACTCTTCCATTTTCTTTTAATCACTTTCTCACCCTCATGGGTCTTTTCTCTACTTTTTCCCAGTTTAAAAACTATTTCCCTCTTTCTCCCTAGCCTCCCACTCCCATGCTCTCAATGGATAGATTATTTTGCCAAGCTGTTGGACTACAGTGGGGCCTTGGTATCCTCTGTGGTCTGGCTCCAGAATCTCTTCATGGATACCAAAATCCGTGGATTCTCAAGTCCCAGTAAATGCAATGGTTAAATGGTAGTTAAAGGGTGTCCCTTATATCAAATGGCAAAATCAAGCTTTGCTTTTTTTGAATTTATTTTAAAAAATATTTTCAAGCCATGGATGGTTGAATCTATGGATAAAGAATCCATGGATATGGATGACCAACTATATGTGACAGCACAGTAGTTCAGCCAATATTCAGAGGGAAGGATTCACTCAGCCTATCTATTGTTAAGACTATCTTACAGATAGTTTAGAGGAAGTAACAGCACTACTCTGTATTGTTCTTCATCCTCAAGAGGCGTGTGTGCATCTGTGAATGCTATTTTCAGATTACATTGCATAAGGAATTGTTGCTAAGCATCTATTTTCCATTTTTCCATCCTACCCCAGGACAAATGATCTGGAATTAGATTAGATAAGATGAAGAAACACAGCCATTGTAACCTGGCAGTAATAGAAAGAAAAGGCTATTCCTAAAATCTAAGCTGCCTGTGGTAGGAAAACTGCAGAAAAGTAACCTCCCATAAGAGAGAAATATATGAATGATTCATATTGCCCGGGGCTTTGAAATGTTAATCAAAACATGGTGACTTGTCTCTCAATAGGATCTGGTTGTCATGCTTTGCTAATGTGAGATTTATCCATGTCTGTCCTAGACATTTAAATTGCAAGTGTTATACGGAAAAAAATCTGTATGACACTATGAAGGAGGCTGGAAATCATGGTCTTAAGTCTGGCCTTATTGTAATCCCCTCCCCACCTCTAAATGTGAATGTTGTGGTGATGCTAATTTATGGTCTGCAAAAGTTGTGACGGTGCAGCAGCTGCTGCCTTGCATTTGTTTAGCACTAATTAGTATATTAAGTGGCACGCCTGGGTTTCCTGAGTGCATGTTTTATTGCGGAAGAAATATTTGGTAATGTTTAGTTCCTTGGTTAAAATCAGAGGTTTGCCACATGGATATAAATCAAAGGACAATTTGGGATTTGTGTTGCTTAGTACAGTAAATGAAAGAACAGTAGATGAAAATATATTGCTGTTATGATTCTGTTGCATTGCATTATTATTTTTTCTTTCATGCTCCATTGGCTGGGGAGGAAGGAAACAATTTGCTCCACAACATAAAGTGCTCAGCAGTAAAACTGGTGGTAGTCATCCTGATAAGATTAAAAATATGTTCAATAAATGACTAATATTGAACATATTTTTAATCTTATCAGAATATAATAATATATAATAATATAATATAATATAATATAATAATCCATATTTATGTCTTACTGTTGGTCCCAGCTACCATAGATTGCTTGAATCATTGGAACTGAACATATGTGTGGACTTGCCAAGTTCCCATTGGTTCTATGGATCTACTGTAATGGGTATTAACAATTGGAGTTAGGTCAAAGCTTTCTGTGTGTTGGGAGATATCATTTAACGTGCCATGTAGTATCTTTCTACATTTTAGTACACGGAGTACGTCCACATGTTACAACAAATGTTCATATTAATCATGGTTTGTTGCTTAAACTACACATGGCAGAGTAAATACTCAAACTACAATGGAACCACTGGCGTGATATTTTTGGTTTTACCTGAACCCTCACAAAGTTGGAGTGAAGTCTTGACTTTTATCTGGATAGCATTCTTACCAAACCAAACCAAACACCCAGTATGCATTACACCAGTGGTCTGGAAATGACCGTATGGACATTTCCCCGTTGCAGAAAACTAACCCAATTTAAATGGCGTTACATTTGACAGGTATCAGAAAGGATGGCTGGTTGATCCACTGCTGTGGTAGCAGTGAATTCACTTTGGATTTTATCACCACTTTTCTCACAGCTGCTCCAAATTGAACAGGATCTTTGCCAGTGCTGAACAAGGCTACAGCATTGGCCGAGCTCTCATTCAACTTGGACCAGCTTTGGGTGGAGTGGTGATAACATCCAAAGCGGATTCATCACCCTTACAGTGACAGCTCTACCAGTCACTTCTAGTTAACAGGCAATGGGTTTGACCTAGTATACATTTTGGTGGGTAGTTTTTAAAGCTATGAAACAAATAATAGAAAATATTTGAAACAGAACACTTTTTTTTCAGTTAGTAAAATAAGAATGTTATGAATTGGAACAGTTGGGAATAAATCATTGTATTAAACCAGTGATGACTTCTTTCTGTCTGTAAACATTTGCCTGTGATTGTACATTAATCTTATATACTACTAACAACTTGCTGTGATTTGAGAAACCCACAAAGGAATTATTAATAAATTGGTGGCTAAGGTTACATAAAATATTTGGAGTTGATTTTGCTTATCTCTGCCAGCTTCAGTCAAGGAATGTGTGTGTGACAGGAGTCACTGCATGGAAATTTAAAGTACAGTTTCGGAGGACTACTAGGAAATCGTACATTCAACATATTATTAGAATGGATATATAACTCTGAGCCAGGCGCCAGAACATGTATGTGGTAGATGCAAAAGAAATTATGTAAAACAGATGAAAAGGAAATGTGACAAGACCAAGCATATTGCCTTTACCATTTTCCTGTTTTTACCTCTTGTATGACTGAACCTTTGTGCATATCATCCTGTGGATAAATAATTAGCAGTGTTCTGAAAACAAGGAAGTTAGCCTGAACAGCTTGTGAGTGTAGCTGGTTTGGAGCTGGGGTGTGTATGTGCCATAAGAGACTTGCTCATTTCAGAAGCTATGATATGGTGATTCAAGTCTCTGAAGTTTGAAACAACAACCTGATGCACAGAAATAGATGTTTAATTAACTTGTAGTGCAATGCCCATTATTGTGGGAGAAAGGATGCAGAGGTGTGCAAGGAAGAGTTGTATACTGTGGGAATGCAGTATATCTGTGCATATACTGTGGACTAAAACCCATTTTCCCTCTTGGTGTAACTCAAAAGATGGTGAAGGTTGAGTATCAAATGGGGAGGGCAGATTTTGTAGTTTCCACAGCACTATCAACCAATGATATTGGCAGTGACAGCCAGCATGGTGTAGTGGTTTGAGCATTGGACTAGGGCTCTGGAGAGCAGGGTTTGAATCCCTGCTCAGCAATGTAAACTTGTTGGGTGACTTGGGCAAATAACACTCTCTCAGCCTCAAAGGATGGCAATGGCTAACCCCCTCTGAAGAAGCATGTCAAGAAAAACCCATGATGGGTTTGCCTTAGGGTTACCATAAGTCAGAAGTTACTTGAAGGCATGCAATAACTAAAGCAACAACAGTCAACTAGTGAAGTGTTTTATTTACCTATATAGTAGTGAATGGCAGCCAGATAACCAGTGGGGTGTAACAGTTTAAGTGCTGGTTTGAGACATGGGAGATCAAGGCTCTAGTGCCCACTGAGCCATGAAACTCATTGGTGTAACCTTCAGCCAGTCACTCTCAACATGACTTACTACACAGTGTTATTGTGAGGATAAAGCTAGGGGGAGAGCCATGTTTGCTTCACTATCAAACAAGTTTTCCAACATTTTAGGGAATCTTGTGTTTGTGAAATATCTGTTGTGTGTTTGTTTCTCCAGCCCTGTTAAGCTAGTTATTAGACATGGTGGGGTGATGGCTTTATGTTTGGCCTAAGTAGGTAAACGGCATATTTTCATTCTCAAAAAATGTGCCCATTTTTTATTATCATAATTCCTTTACAATGATTATGATATTGCATTAGATTCACCAAATACATTTAAAAAATTTTTTAAACATCTAAAGGAGCTGTTTAAATGTCTTTCGAGAGAGTGAGTTCTATAGTCTGATTTATTGATTTATATTCTAGAACATTGATTTATATTCTAAATTGATTTATATTCTAGAGTAGAGGGTGGCTTGACAGCCTTTTGTTTTATTGTCATGGTGTGGCAGTGGCCACATCGTAAGACAGTGGCCTTTATTAGTCTCAGCAAGAGCAGACTCATTGAATTAAACTGCTGAATGGTAAGCCTATATTTATACAAATCCCACTGAAGTAGCAATTGGATTTAGTTTAGAAGACCTGAGATTCAACCGTTAATATTTCTAGGTATGGATTGGAAAAACGTCTGTGTCTGAAACCCATTTTGCTAGTCAGTGCATACAATATGGGTATATATGGTTCAATGGATAGGTGGTATAAGGCAGCCTTTCGTATTGCTAAGATGAATGTATAAGGGAACTCTGACCACACTCTGTCTTCAACATAAATATGCAGAGTTGCACTGCATTGTTTGTCTGGTCGGTTGTTCACTGCCTGCTGCTGGTGCATCCCTGTGCATCCCTAACAAGATGATGATGAAGAAGATGATGATCCCAAAAGAAAGAATGAGCTACGGTAGGGAGGTGTTTCAGGAAAGCGTTGTGTGTCCCTAAGATGACCACCTGCCCACATATGTATGACTCAGGACACTTTCCTGTTGCTAATTTTGAATTAAGAATTGGCTCCCATACCAACCAGCTACTCCAAATGGAATAGGGATAGGCAGGGCACCATCTTGTCATTTGTTTCAGGCAGCAAAATTCCTTCAGCAAAGAAATAGGTTTTTGCCCTGCATCTGAAAGCTAACAAGGGAGAAATTTGCTGGGCCTTGCTCAGATGGGAGTTCAAGAGGCAAGAGCTACCACCTAAAGAGCTCAGCTCCTGAAACCCATTTGGCTTGGATACATGTATTTTTTTGTTTTTGTTTTAAAAGATAAGAATATTAAATGATAGACTGATAGATGGATGATATCAGAAGTCTTCAAGCAAATGCTTGTGTCCAACTAAGCTCCAGGATAGCCATGTAGATTCCTTTTTTCAGAATGGACAGCTAACTGAAACATACTTAATTTGTCATCTTTCCAGAGTGTTTTAAGGTTCAGTGGCTGTATATGCTCTGACAGTAGCCTGTGGCTGTTTGGTTGTGTTTAAGGACATTACAATTTACAGTTCAATTGTGTCACATTAAATTATGAATGCTGCTAATGCATTTGTTTTGATTATTCAAATATATAAAAACATGTTGCAAAAAGGCAGATTATTAGAAATGCAAATAGATTGTGACTCTAGTGTGCAGACAGCCTTGGCATTGACCAGAGATAGGTGATGCTTAGGAGACAGTGTGGTGTAGTGGTTTGACCATTTGACTATGACTGTGGAGACCAGGGTTAAAATCCCTTCTCAGCCATGGAAATCCATTGTAAGATCTTGGGTAAGTCACAACCTCAATTTCAAAAGGAATACAGAGACAAACCCACTCTGAAGATAGCAGGAACAACAACAGCAAGGTAGTATTTACTTGACAAGGTCTAGAGATCTTGAAGTGGCATTTACTTGAAGAGACCTAGAAAACTGCAAAGGCCTAGTGTCCTCCCCTCAGTAAAAATCCTCCTGGCCTTTCTTTTCCCTCTATTCATCTCCGCCTTTGCCACCTTGTTTTTATTTTGATGCACACACACACATGCACACACATACATCTCAGACTCCTTAGAGCTCAACAAACAAACAAGTCACACAAATGGCGGAGGGCAAACCTAACAGATGCTATTTGGTGGGTCCTAGGTCCTGGTGCAGCTGCTGACCTAACACACTTACCAGCAACACAAACTATACCAAACGAAAAATCATTTCACATTGTGTTTCATTTTAACAGGTGGGTGAGCTGTGAACTTTAAAAAAAAAACAGTTCACAGTGCAAACTCCTGAAATTTCATCCCATTTATGAACACCCGACTTAGACAGAGGTCTCACTAGGTTCAGTGGAGCGCAGATAAATGTGTGTAGAGTTACAGCCTTGATCTGAATGAGAAAGACTTTATTATGAATCTTGTTACTGTGTGCCATCAAGTCATTTCTGAACAAGAATCATAGAGTTGGAAGAGATTCTAAAGGTCATCCAGTCCAATCCCTGCCATGCAGAAACACCAATCAAAGCATCCTTAACAGATTGTCATCCAGCCTCTGTTTAAAAACCTCCAAAGGAGGAGATTCCACCACTGTCTGAGGGAGTGTGCTCCACTATTGAACAGCCCTTACTTTCAGGAAGTTCTCCCTAATCTTGAGCTGGAATCTCTTTTCCTCTAGTTTGAATCCCTTGCTATGGGTCCTATTCTCTGGAGCAGCAGAAAACAAGCTTTTCATAAGGACAGCCTCAAACCATTACGCCACACTGGCTGCCCTTATAAAAAGTTCCTTATATTATTTTAAAAATGTTTACAGGGGAAATTACTATTGCTACCAGCCTGATGATCTCAACTGTAAGGAGAACGCTATAAAGCTAAAATATCCATACCAAAACTCTACTGTTACTTGTTTGATCAGTTTGTGCTTATAATAAGAAAGTGATGTTCCTTAGTCACCAGCAAAGTAACATCCCTTGGGATGACAAAGTTCTTTTTGACACCTATTATGTTCTCTCAAAGGCTGCTACTCTGTGCTTCTTTCCTTAGGGAAACACCAGGAGTCAGCTCCAGAGACAAGGGACTGGAGACAAAGTACAGCAAAGGAAAAACTGTGGGACTGAGATTTATCTGTGTCTTAGTTTTTTAGGTGGGATTGTTTATATTCACACAAGAGACACTTCGATTAGCAGTGGAAACTCCCTGTAATGACAGTGCTTCTGAGCTGATGTAGCTTCCCATCAGATTATAGTGACAGCACAGTGATAGGCAGGGTGGCAGTACCATTAGACACAGTGAGAGCTCTAGTGCCTCATCAAACTACAAGCCCCAGGATTCCATAGAATGTAGCCATGGCAGCTAAAGTGGAATCATAACATCATAACTGTGTAGTAGAACTTATGTGAATTCATACACAAGACTGGACAGAAAAGTACTAGTGTAGGATGTAGCTCCCTTTTCATGAGCATTGCAGAAAGGAACAGAGACTCCCCTAGACATATTTTTATAGTGTGATCCTATATGCATGTTTACTCAAACATATGTTCAGGTAAATGCAACATTCCTGAATATGTATTGGGAAGTAGTCTTAAGGGCTTACAGTACTTAGGCCTGTTACAGACTGCCAAAATAAAGCTGCTTCAGGTCCTTTTGGAGGTATGCTGTTTAAATGATGCATGCATCCTAAGAATCCGGAAGCTGCACCAAAGCTGCACTCTGGTGCTTAGGAATGGAGTGTGGCTTTGGCGCAACTTCCAGACTCGTAGGACCCATGCATCATTTAAATAGCATACCTCCAAAGAGACCCGAAGCAGCTTTATTTTGGCAGTCTGTAACAGGCCTTAGATACCAGAGTGGATGACTGAATCTTGTGAAATCCTGGGATTACTTTGGTGCAGCCTTAGAGCATTTCGGAGAGCATTCAAAATATCTCACAAAAGTCCAAATCCTAAGGATTCCATAGTATTTCTGGAATCTTTTGCAGTTAAAGTAGAATCCACTGCAGTTAAAGTAGAATCGAGATGCTATAACTGTGTAGTGTGAAAGGGACCTCAAACTGCATAACACAGAAGTAAACTCCATTGAGCCCAGAGAAACAGAGTTCTATTTGACACCTATTATGTTATCTGTTATGTTCTGCCTCATGCAGAAAAGGGCTATGACATGAAAGAAAGAAGAGCTTTTGTACTGATAGAGATGATTTGTTTTATTATTGCTATGTTAGTTTCTACAGTGCTCAAATTACCCAGCAAAACTAGATGTAATACAGGAATGTGTGGATATGCATCTCTGCTAGACATTTCACATTACTCACAATACACATCTACAGACTTGTGAGTTGGCGTAGGCAAGTAATCATATATTCCCCTTCTTGGAAAAGGGGTGTGATCGGTATAATCACAACCCTTGCAGATAAAAATTCCTCCCAGTCTATTATCAACCCCTTAGCAGTGATGTCTGTTATATTACAGTAATTATGACTGAATGCCATCTTCAGATTTTCTATGAAAAGCTAGAAAAGCTGTTTCTGCCGCCCTCAGCTGAGAATCTCCCGAATGTTCAGTCAGGAGAACAGAGCAAATGAAAGACTGAAATTATAGATGAATAGATGCGAGGGGTTTTTGCTGCTCTCCATGAAGGAGCCAGTGAGTCTGCCCAAATGTGGTGGAAATTAATTAAGTCTGCATTTACTTGCTGCTGAAAATGGCAACTGAATTTTGATCCCCCTCTTATGCTGTGACATCCCAGTTTTCTCTACTCTTTCAGTTGGTGATGCAAAGTGGCATAGGAAATATGGTATATTAATGCAACATATGTTCTACTAATGTCTAGAAGGGTGGGAGAGAACTATACCTTTTGCTTCTCTTTTCAGCAGCAGCTGGGCATTTAATGTAATGTGAGATTTTATTGTCCTGGAAATGGCCCTTTGGGGGGATTCGCAAGGATTGTTGATGTTAATTCATTTGTATTGATGCTACATTGCATGCATATGTGTGTGTATTGCATCTTTAACAGAATCTGGAAGGTTCTAATTTTGGTCCCTTGATTGTAATACTGGCATGCCTCAGTTAATGAAGTAGATATGTTCCTTTTTCAACAGAAAATTTGGCATGAGAGGCAGAAATAATAAGAAAAGGAATACTGTTGTTGTTGTTGTTGTTGTTGTTAATGGCCCTTTAGATGATCTCAACTCCTGGTGACTCCATGGATGAGACCTCTCCAAGACACCCTGTTCCCCACTGCTTTGCTCAGTTCCTGCAGTCTCAGGCCCATGGCCTCTCTGACTGAGTCCAACCATATGGCTTGTGGTCTCCCACTGTTTCGTTTTCAATACAATGGGACCTTGTTATCTGCTGGAGTTTGATTCCAGGATCCCCCGTGGATAATAAAATCCGTGGATGCTCAAGTCTCATTAAACATAATGGCAGAACAAAATGGTGTCCCTTTTATAAAATGGAAAATCAAGGTTTGCTATTTAGAATGTATACTTTTTCTAAATATTTTCAAGCCGTGGATGCTTGAATCACTGGATAAAAAAATCCGTGGACAAGGGGGGGCGACTGTATTTGTTTGCATATTTTAGATACAACTGAACATGATTCTGTCTCTGTGGATTGTAAGGTTTTTTTTGATATCTCATCTGTTCCTGGTGATTTATTTTTTCACGTTTTTTAAAGCACAGCTTTCACTTCACTTTCCAAGATGTTCATAAGTCTCTTTTTCCCATACGTCATGTATCCTTTCACATATTTTATATGGCTTTTCTGTGCATTGTTTCCATCATTTATAAAATATTCATTGTGGTTATATATTATGTTCCTCTTCTGATCATAGAGCACCCCCGCACTTGGTTTGAATTTCTCTTTGAATTTCCTAATCTTGTAGAAGAGGTCTCTTGTTCATTCTTTTCTGCTGTCCTCTTTTACTGCTTTGCATTGATGGTTGTAATAATTCTCTGGGCCTTTATGCACTAATCGTTGGACAATAGAATTTATGGTTCTGATTTTGTTCCTGTCTTTCTTTGCTTTCGTTTCTTGTTTTTCCTTAATTGCTTGAAGGATTTCGCCTGTCATCCATTGTTTCTTCTCCTTCTTTTTGGAAACAGTTATTGGCTTTCTGCATTCTTTGATTGTGTCCCTGACCTCTGTCTATAGTTCTGGCTCCTGGTCACCTAGATTTAATTGTGCAAATCTGTTTTTCACACTTTCTTTAAATTCTGTTGGAATATTGGAATCAATATTATTTTCTGTCCAAAATAAGAATAAAGCTGAAGAAGAACACCAACTATTATTATTAATAAATAATAATAATAATAGTTGGTTTTCTTCTTCAGCTTTATTCTTATTTTGGATATTAGTATATGATCTGTGCTGTAGCCTGCACCTGGTCTCATTTTTGCCACAAGAATCAAGCTTCTCCATCTTTTGTTCCCTGTAATCTATCTGGTTTGTGTTGATCATCTAGTGATGGTCTCAGGTGTGTACTGCCCCCTCTTCAGTTGTGTGACGAGGGAATTTGTGATGAATAAATTGTTGGCTTCACAAAATTAAATCAGCCTCTCTCCTGCTTCATTTTTTAAGCTGATTCCAAATATCCTTACTATCTGATTCTTCTCTGCTTTGGCATTCTATTTTGGCATTCCAATTGCCTATGATTACCAAGCAGTCCCTTTTTGGTATGTTGTCAGTTTCTTCCTGGACTCTGTCATAGAAATTCTCTCATTCTTCTGCCTCTGTGGTTGGCACATATACCTGAATTATGGTGATGTCACTTGGACTTTGTTATATCCTTTGGCTGATTTTGCTACTTCTTTCCTCACTATTATTGCTACTTCATTCTTTCTCCTTTTTTCATTTCATGAGTAGAACACTGCATAATTATGCGACTTGAAATGTCCTATTCCTGTCCATTTTAGCTCGCCCACTCCTAGTACTGCTATGTTTATACATTCCATTTACTTTTTTACTATGGCGCCTTACAGACGGGCCTAAGCGGCGCCGTCGTTGCGCCAGGAATACGCACGAGGGGCGGTGCTTCCAGACGCGCCTTGCCCCTCGCGCATATTTCGTACGGCAAGATGGTGGCGCCCTATACAGACGGGCGCGGCCATCTTGACGTAACGGATGCGCAGCGTCCGGACATCTAAACCCGGAAGAGCCGTTGTGAGTGCGCGCTTTGGCATTTGCGGCGGCTCTTCTGGGTTGCTGGAAGGAGTGCAATTTCTGCACTCCTTTTTTGCAGCGCGGAGGAGTCACGCGGTTTGGCTGCTGCGGCTCCTCCGCGCTGCAACCGGCAGCGGCCCAAGAGCGCCCCTTTTGGGCAGTCTGTAACGGGCCTATGTCTAGTTTCCCTTGACTCATGCTTCTCACATTCCATATGCCCATAGATATAAGGATAAATTCCTATACCACACAAAAAAGTAGTTCAGCATATTTCAGGAAACTTTTTATCAACCACTAACTATACACATGTTTGACATGAAACCACCAGGTTAAGGAAAGCCTTCCATAACTAAACAAAAATGTCACAAACTTTATGGAAACTGCTTGAAATTTTCTTCCAAAATGAATCCAGGGAGATATGTGTATGTATTTGTGTGTAGTTTAACCAGCCTCCACCTTTGTTAGGATATCTATTTTTGTTCGCCAAACATGCAGAACTATGTTTTATTTTTAAAACATGTTATGGGTAGCTGGTGAGGCAGATTTATCTGCTCTCCGCTTTTTTCTCTGTTTTGCTGTTCTGACATGCTCAATTAGGGATTCTCGAAACAGGGACTATTTATCTTGCCAGTGGTGGGCAGGCACACATGACTGCAAGATGATGGCTAAATTAGAATTACATTTTCTTCCAGCAAGAGTTTATCATAGACATGTTGCTCCAAACCAACACCAAAATTCTCTGTTTCTCCTGCCCCTCTTCACTATCAACCCAATGTTGGTGCTGCTAAAAAACTCCAGTTAGTTAAAGGAGGGAAGGAGGCACAGCTGAGTGGGCATAACAAGGCTTAGTAAAAAAGAGCTTCTATTGTCAAGGGCAGGATGATGGATACTGAACCTGATGAAATGTATGCTAGACTGACATGTCAGATTGATTTAGATCCTACATTTGGCTCTGGCCCTGGCCATCAGTGGCATTTAGGCCCAGATAAACTTGAGAAAATATAGCACCTTGCAGGATAGAGCCAGGATGGTGCTGACCCAGCATAGTGTAGTGGTTGCAGTGTTGCACTAAGACTTTGGAAGACCAGGGTTCACATCCTCACTCGGCCACAGAAACCCACTAGGTTGCCTCAGGCAAATCACACACACTCAACTTTGGAGAAGGACAATGACAAACATTTGTTGAATAAAGCTTTGCAAAATAATTCTAGAACAAGGTTGCTGTAAGTTGGAACTGACTTGAAAGCAAATAAGAACAAGGATAATGCTCTCAACCCCTGGCTATGAAGCTGATCCTTTAAACTGCTTGTATTGAAAAATGTTGAGTTAGAAAGGATGTCTGTGGGGTTTTACACTTTCAGTGGCTGTTTGGCCATATAAGTCATTCCTTTATGTCAGAGTACTAAAGATATGTGCCTACATCTCACTGAATGGCAGAGACAAAAAGATAAAGAGATGTCACCAGATGGGCAGCAGGTCCACAATAGACATATTTGGAATAGCTGCATAGTGCCTTTTGATCAGTAGCACTAGGAGCCATCCATCTGGAAACACCATGTGTGTCTTTGTTTTGCACTGTCAACTACCCATGTTGAGATCATTTTGTTTGCTGCTCTTTATACCCAATCATTTTCCTAGACTGGCAAGAGCTTTGATACCATCTCACTTCCAAGTTATCCCCTCAAACATGTAAATAAATCAGATGCTTAAGATGATTCAAAGATTTGTTGTCCTAGGATATTGGATGATATAAACACGTCCTCCTACAATTCCCACAAATGAACTGTGAACATATGTTGGTGAAAAGAAATAAGATCAACAGAATTAGCGTAGATCATTGGCTCTAGGTTTGTGTCTTCCTGGACTTTTATCAAAGAAACGAATGAGCAGTGAAGACTGCAAGGATGAAAAAGAGCTGTACAAATGCATGTGGAATAGAAGAAGCCTAATATTAATATAGCTACATCTTAGAGGTTACAAAAGTTTGTTTTTTAATGACAGCTCCCAGAATCTCCCAGCCAGTATGCCCAGTATGGCCAGTATGGCCAGTTGGCTAGGAGATTCTGGGAGCTGTATTCCCAAACAGTAAGCTGTAGTCCAGAAATCAACAAGTGATTAGTCCCAAAATATAAGCATGGGCTTGTAGATGTAAGACGTAATAAAAAATTAACTAGCAAAGTATGGTCATGCTGGCTAGGGATATATGTGCATTATTGACCAAAAAGTCAACTTTACCAGGCTCTGCTGACTCTCCATTAAATATCAGTAACAATACAAAAATGAGGGCATTGAAAACATGCCGAAGATTTCCCACTCCAACCAACATCAATATCTTTAGGTTATGGGAAGGGTTTCTAGAGCAGCAGATAGGAGCCTCATATTCTCATTTTAGAAGCAGATCACTCCATTCAGTTCAGCTATGAAGGGCAGTGGGCCTGGAGCTCAGGCAAATGAACCGAGGAAATCTCAGTTGTGGCACCCCACATTTGGACTACTGTCTCCTCAGAAGAGATGGCTCTTTCGGAGCCCTTATCATCTAGGGAACACATTGCTCTCTTCCATCAAAAGGAGCCTCTTTTTCAAAGGAGGGACTATTCTCCAATGGCTAAAGAAATTTTATGGCTCTACTTTTATTGGTGATGTGTCTCAATGAGCCATTTCAGCACTCTATGGATCCCTCCTCTCCATCTCAAAAACAACAAGAAGATGACACCTTACTTTCCTTCCTCTTTTCCCAGCATGTTTTTTAAAAAGCCATCTTAGCTTAGTCAAGAAACATTTGCACTTTGCTGTCTTTTTGCTTGGTCTAAAAAAGATATCATCACCATATGGACTGTGGAATTTCGTCCCAGAGGCGTATCTGATGCCAACCATGGGACCATTTGGCCACTAAGTCAAAACCTTTTTGTTAGCATTTTAAGACAAGCAGATTCTTATTGTTTGACTTGCTTTTCTTTTTCGTAATATTATATTTGGAGTTTTTGTTTCATTTATTTTATTGTTTTAATGATCGTGTTCACCACCCTGGTTTCTATAGCAAGAACGGCTTAGAAATGCTAAAATGAACTGACCAACAGTACCATAGAATCAGAGAACTGGAAGAGACTACAAGGCCATTCAGTCCAACACTCTGCCATGCAAGAACACAGAATCAAAGCATCCCCAAAAGATGGCCATCCATCCAGCCTCTGCCTGAAAACCTCCTAGATATTTCTAGAGAGAACATATTAATAAAATCAGTGAATAATCAAATCCACAAAAGTCAAAACTGCAAACATGGAGGGATGAGTATATATACATATATGCACACACAGGGATGTGGTGGCTTAGTAGTTAAGATGCCAATTCTGATGACCAGAAGATTGGGAGGCTGGCAGTTTGAGTCCAAAGTGCTGCATGATGGGGTGAGCTCCTGTCTCTAGTCCCAGCTTCTGAGCAATTTGAAAGCATGCAAATGCAAGTAGATAAATAGGTACCACTTCATTGGGAAGGTAACAGCGTTCGGTGCAGTCATGCTGCCCACATGGCCACCAAAGTAGTCTTTCCATGATGCTGGCTCTTTGGCTTAGTAATGGAGATGAGCACCACTCCCTACAGTTGGTTACGACTAGACATTCAGGTCAAGGGACCTTTACCTCCCCCCCCTTTTTAATAATTGTTTTTATTAGTTTTATAACAACAACACAAAACAAACAATGCATAGGTAAATAAGAAATAGCCTTGGAGGTCTTTTTATTTATGTATTAATTGTTTTGTACAGTATTGTTATAAAACAAATAAAGCACACACACACACACACACAGAGGTAAATGTAGTCCCTTGACCTGAATGTACACCATTGTACACCTTGGAGGTCTATTACCTTTACCTTTTTTCTACCTTTTACCTTTTTAATACACACAACCTTATTACCTTTACCATATATATATATATATATATGGACCTATTACCTTTACAATACACACAAGCATATCACCTTTACCTTTTTAATACCTTTTACCTTTTTAATACACACAATCTTATTACCTTTACCATATATATATATATATATATATATATATATATATATGGACCTATTACCTTTACAATACACACAAGCATATCACCTTTACCTTTTTAATACCTTTTACCTTTTTAATACACACACCCCTATTACCTTTACCATATATATATATATACACACACACACACCTATTACCTTTACCTTTTATATATACATATGTATATGTGTGTGTATATATATATACCTATTACCTTTACCTTTTATAAATATAGAGAGAGACCTATTACCATATATATATATACCTATTACTATATATATATATATATATATAGAGAGAGAGAGAGACCTATTACCTTTACCTTTTATATATATATATACACACACACACACACACACACACACACACACATATAGACCTATTACCTTTACATTTTTGTATACCTTTTACCTCTTTTATACACACATACACCTAAAGCTTGGTCAGTTCATTGTAGCATTTCCCTAAGCTGCTCTTCCTACCCAAACTCCCAGTCTCCCTCCACTTTAAGGTGTGTCACCTGTGCACACAATAACCCCGCCCCCTTCTGCAGTCTCCCAATGAGGGGTCCCTGAGGAGAAGGCGGGAAAGTTGTTCCCGGAGGGGGCGTGGCTGAGCGGAGGGGGGCGTGTCTGGGCGAAGTGGCCGTGGCTGGGCGGATGGGGCGTGGCCTGTAGAATGGGCGTGGCCTCCCCCTCTCACATGTCCCAGCCAAAGGGGCCAAGCCCTCATTCAGTCCCGCGCCATGGGCTCCGTCACCTCTGCCCTGAGCCGCTCCCGCAACACTGTGGTCCAGCAGCTCAACACAGAAGGAGCCCCAGAGAAGAAGAGGCAGAAGAGGCAGAAGCAGCCCAGCCGCCCCTCGCCTGCCTGGGAAGGAGAAGGGCAGCAGAAGGGAGGGACCCTGGAGCTCTCCACGGTGCTGAAGCCTATGGAAAGCAGCCCATGTGAGTGTCTCTCCTTGGTTCCTTGTTGGCTGATTAGATATGCATGCATATATATATATATATATATATATATGAGACACTGATGGGGGGATTCTGGGCATTGCAGTCTTTTCCCCCCCAGCTCTGGTGGGAACTTTCTTGGAAGTTTTGCCTGACTTTTGAGACTTTTGAGGAAACCCAAAGTAGGGCTGGCGTCCTAGTAAAAAGAAAGATTCAGGAGTACTACATACAAGACATGCCTTGTAGGGTTATGTAGTTGTTTCTTCTCCTCTTTTTTTAAAATCACCTGATAATAATAATAATAATAATAATAATAATAAATTTAAAAAAGTTATTTTACTTGTAAAAAGGTTTGGAGTATGTTATATCGCTGTTTCTTTTCCCTCCTTTTTTTTCCTTGTCTTCTTTTTAATCACCTGAAAATAAAATTGTGTAAAATTATTATTATTATTATTATTATTATTATTATTAATAAAAATTAATTATTTAATTTAATAATATTATTTATATCATTATTATTAAATTATTATTATTACATAAAAATAATATAATAATTAAAACAGAAATAAAACGAATATGCACACACACACACACACACCCTTTAAAATTTACCTTTAAAATTGTCAAATTGTAAAGGTAAAATGTGTATTAATTTTATTTTTGTTTTTTATATTATTATTATTATTGTTGTGTAAAATTACTGATGACCTTTAAAATTGTGCAAAATTATTATTATTATTATTATTAATCAAAAATTAAAAATAAAACTTAAAATATTTTAAAAAATAAGCATATATATATATATATATATATAAAAGGTAAAAGTTTTGGGTAGTAGGAAAAGTAGGGCTGGTCCTGCCTACCTTCTGCCTTCAAACTGCCCCCCGGGTGAAGGTCCAAAACACAAAAGCCTGTCAGTGCGTTGCTAACCTGGGATTGTCTCTGAGTTGTTCAGAGTGTTGTTTCTTGTTTTAGCTTCCCCATATAAAGCTGTGAGAGCTCCCTTGGGTTTAAAGGGAGCTGTTTCAAAGCCCAATTTAATGCTGGGAGATGGACATAGCTGACATAGATGGACATTTGTAGAGAAGAAGTGGCCCATGTACGGATGTGCAAGAAGTGGCCCAGAGAAGAGAAGAAGTGACCCATGTACAGATGTGCAAGTCACCCTCTCTCAGCCTCAGAGGATGGCCATGGCAAACCCTCTGTGGAGAAACATGCCAGGAAAACCCCTCCTTAGGGTCGCCCTAAGTCAGAAATGACTTGAAGGCACACAGCAGCAGCAACAACAACAGCAACAAATGCCTATTTACCCAGAGTCTTCAGTGTGAGCGGTGTTTTGCACAATGGCAAGAAGACTTGTGCCTGCCCAGAGAATTTAGGCTATACTTTGACACAGGGGAGAATGCAGAGCAAGGGAAGGAAGGGAAAGCAGGAACAAACAGAGGAAGAAGAAGCCTTTAGTTCATATACCTGTACAAACTACAGCTCCCAGGATTCCCTAGCACTGAGCCAGGGCAATTAAAGTGATCCCAAACTGGATTATTTCTGTAGTGCGTACTCCTTCCCTCATGCCACCGGTACATATAAAAAGACTTGCATTTCAAATTCTTTTTTGCATTTCAAAGATATTAGATTCATTGACTCCAGTCTCACCTCCCCCCCTTTTTGTATTCCAGGGTGAATATCACACAATAATAGTCTCTGATAATGTGTCATGTGTTATAAGTACAGCTTTTCTCTTAGGATCAATGCTAGCTTTCCTTTCGTGATGGTTCTTTCTTTATCGGCTTCCTCCTTGCTGTCTTTCAGATCTTTCACACTACATAATTATAGCATGTTGATACCACTTCACCTGTCATGGCTGCATCCTATGAAATCCTGGGATTGGTAATTTAAGAGGTATTTCAAATTCACTGGCAGATAATGTTGGTGCTGCAACCTAATTACTGGCCCCAGACTTCTGTCTAATGCAGCCATGACTGTTAAAGTGGAATCACAGTGTTATAATTGTACAGTTGTGAAAAAGACTTCTTATGTTTAAAGGAGGATAGGGGAAAAACAACAACAACTAGCTTTCAAAAACACAAGGGATAAGCAAGAGCAGAATGTATTTAACAGCCATATTGATGTGACTATGCAATTTTCAAGTTGCCCCATCTTTAACAAAGTGGTTGAATGAACTGCATAAAACTATGAATGTAGGGGGAAAAGTTTTTACCTCTCATAGTGGAAATCTCTTTCACTGACATTAAATGAAATAAATGAAATAAAGTGGTAGTGAAAAATCTTTCCCAATAACTTTTCCTTTTTATTTATATAATTAAGCATTTTTATTTGGTTTATCCCAATAACTTTTCTTAATTACAACAACAACAATAGCATTTATATATACACTCATCCTTCCATATTTGTGGCTTTGATATTTGCGGATTTGATTATTCATGGATTGGATTAATATGTCCTCTCTAGGAATCTCTAGGTCCTCCAGCGCAACTCTATGGTCAACTTTAACTAAAAGTTGCACTGAAAGACTTAGAGATTCCTAGAGAGAATACTCTACTAGCCCTTTGTATCTCCTCCAGTGCAGTTCTATGGTCAGTGTCTGTCAGATGTTGACCACAGAGCTGCACTGGAGGACCTAGAGATTCCTAGAGAGGTGTCCTCTCAGTAAAAACATGGTGTTTTTGTTATTTGCAGTTTTTCCATATTCATGGGAGTCTTGTGCCTCTAACCCTAGTGAAAATGGAGGGACAAGTGTAATGTCCTTTTCACCAAAGGGCGGAACATTAGACTTATGTTATCAAGAACAAAACAATAAAACACAACACTATAATATATTAATAATCATTAAACTCAGTGAATGAACAGTCCAAAACACACTGCAGAAATAAACTGGTTCGAGACCGCTTTAACCTCCCTGGCTCAGTGCTAGGGAATCCTGGGAATTATACCTTATTGTGACACCAAAGCTTTAATGGCTAAGAAGACTAAATGTCTCTCACAGAACTACAGTTCCCAGAATTCCCTAACATTGAGCAAGGGCAGTTAAAGCAGTCTCAAACCAGACTGTTTCCACAGTGTGTTGTGGACCTAAGTCACAGCAAAGGTGGAAGGTGGAAAAGAGATATGTCAGGGCATGATGAAAAAATCCCTCTTTGTGACAGTCTCAAGGTATGTCATGTTGATGTATAATGCAATTCGATCTGCTTTATTAAACTAGGGGGCAAACAGGATTTAAACAAGAGTTAAATGAGAGTTAAACAGGAAATGCCTGATGTTTATCACACCACATAATCTCTCTTCTCAGAGGTATATCTTATCACCCTAAATAGGAATTGTTGCTAGTTTAATGTGCATTGGATTGCAGTCTAAATTAGGTCAGACTGGGCAGGATACAGATTTCTGGGTCCATTGTGGGTTAATGCTTCATCACTAGATGGACCATACTGCCCTGAAGCATCTAATTTATTTTTATCTATTTGATATTACAGTTGGACCTATGTACCTGTGGGGGATCTGTTCCAGACCCCCCCCCCAAAAGACACCAAAATCTGCACATGCTCAAGTCTCATTAAAATCAATGGCAGCATGGTGCACACATTCCCAGTAGCACTGCTGTGTGCAGGTGCTATCATTAACCAAGTCCACCAGTAAAGAGGGCTGATTGTATTCCACATTCACGTATAACTTTTCTTTTAGGGTTAGTGCAAGCTTTCCCTTCTTGATGGGTTTTTTTGGCTCCCTTCTTGCCTTCTTTTAGCTGTTAAATGAAGACTTTTCTGTTCCAACAGGTGATTGGGAACTGATTGCTTTATATATTGGATTTTCTGTTTCAGTTCTCTATTTATTAATCTATGCTTTTAAATTAAAATTTAATTTTATTTTTAATTTTATAGGCAGTTTAATATTATTTTGAACTACCGTATATACTTGAATATAAGTTGACCTCACGTATAAGTCGAGGCCAGATTTTCGGGCCAAAATTATGGATTTTGCCATGATTTGTGGATAGGTTGAGGGTAAAACTTGGGCTCCTTCAGTGTGTGTTTATGTGTGCATATGGCAAGAGAGACTCTCATTGAGGCTTTTTGCTTCATCGTTTCAGCCTTAAGTAAAGTTGTTTGTTGATCGTCAGGCTTCAATATGTTGAGGATGGTGAATGTGTATACTTTGGACCATAGCACCGAAGATCGTGGCCCATCCCAAAGTCTCCATATTTCTGGTGCCCTCTCCTCCATTCTGGGAAGTGAAAAATCAGTCCAAAAAGTTTATTGCTGATTGTGGCTCAGTGCTAGGGAATCCTGGGAATTATAGTTTATTGTGGCCCCAGAGCTATCTGACAGAGAAAGCTAAATGTCTCGCAAAACTACATTTCTCAGAATTCCCTTGCATTGAGCCAGGGCAATTAAAGTGGTCTCAAACTGGATTATTTCTGCAGTGTGTTTTGGACCTAAGTTAGACAAACAAGATCCTATGAACCTGTGGCCTTTTTAATTTCCATTGTATTGTGGATAAGATAGATTCAGGCATATGGCAATGATCATACTCCTGCTTTATTCTGGTCTCCTCCTCTCTGCTATAATAGCTTTATTTATTTTAAACAAATAACTAAATACCTTGTTTTAGACACATATTATCTCCTAGAATAGTCTATATTAAGCCTTGTCCCCAGGATCATCAAAAGAAAGATAAAAGAAAAAGAAAGAAGGAGAAACCCAAATTCAGCTCTGTGTTTTTCTCAGTCTACCTTGAACAGCTCTTTTCATTCATAGACGCCTGTCTCTCATCCCGTGGCTGAAGGGAGGAGGGTCCAGATGAGTTCTCTTTGAACATCACTGAGCCTTCTTAGCTCCCATGGAGACATATAGTTTGAACATCACAGGCTATCATCACTCTTTTGTCGAGTCTAAGTATTGCCACAGGGCAATCTACATTTGATAGCCCCACTTGAAGAAATCTGATATGAAATCCATAAAAGTATTAATAAAATTACCCATCAATTATTTAATGTAATTATTTTTAACATACCGTTGAACTTTTAGAGCAATTTGTGAGAAGCGTATATTGGAATATAGAAATTCTTCCATGCTGGAATGATACCGGACTCTGTATCTTATAGAAGACTTCGGCTATCTTAACAGCATTGTTGCAGAGAGATGAGTTACATGCTAGTTGTTAAAGGTCTCTGCATTTTTAGTTGATGGCATCCCAAATGCACACATACACACACAGCCAAACTGTCACATTTGTTATAGAGACAAATGCAATTTTGTCTTAAACTATTGGTTTAATTTGGGTTGGTTGAACTGCTGGCTTTCTGTTATCAAAATGTTCAGGTTGTCTGTTATTAGACCACAAGGATGATCTATATTGTATGAGCAGTAAAATCTAAGAAGAATCTTGCTAGATCAGATATGTAAAGCTATATTTAATCTACCATCTTACTTCCCACAATGGCCAACTTTGGGAACGTCAAAGAAAGAGGTGCAGAGAACAGCTCTCTAGTATCATAGAAATGCTGAGCTGGAAGGGATCTTAAGAAGTATCTAGTCTAGTCTTCTGCTAGTACAGGAAATCCAGAGCTGAGACATCCCTAACACATGGCTGCCCTGCTTCTGCTTAACATCAGATGACAATCTTTTTTGTTTTCTACAAGATTATTGGAATTCAGAGTCATGACCATTTTATAAGGTGTCCACCAATGAATGAAAAGATAATTTTTTTTCAAAAGCTGCACACAGTGGGTACAAAGAACATTTTTCAATTCATTAACTAGTAGCTTTTCAAAGTCCATTCTGCTTATCACAAAGGAAATACGTTAGGTGACCGAGTTTATTTTAAGCCATCAAGAGACGTAGATTTCTAAATTGGACTCTTGAGGGTTTATTTATGGGTGAGGCCATGTAGAGCTCATGAAATATACTCATTAGTGGTTAGCAAGGTGAGCCAATGAGAAAACATGGAATGCTAAAACAATTCTGTCACGGTAAAGTTCTTATGTGTTGTTGTTGATGTTGTTGTTGTGTGCCTTCAAGTCATTTCCGATTTATGGCTATCCTATGGCAATCCTATCATCAGGTTTTCTTGGCAAGTTTCTTCAGAGGGGGTTTGCCATTGCCTTCCTCTGAGGCCGAAAGAGTGTGACTTGCCCTGGGTCACCCAGTGGGTTTCATGGCCAAGCAGGGATTCAAACTTTGTTCTCCAGAGTCATAGTGCAATGCTCAAACCACTACATCATGCTATATCTAGTCATAAAGTGGCATGAATTAACCATTGGTATGTGTCATACAATGGTTCATTCATACCTCTTTATGACTTCATTACTTCCAATGTCAATGGGCCATCACAAATATAGTGAGAACTTTGGAACATGACTTTTTAAAGAATATACCTTCCAGAATCCCCAAAGAGTGCAGACAGTGGCTTTTCCAATCATGGAATATAATGCCATACATAGAACTTTGGGGTCACCCCAGATAAGATAACGTGGTCTCTGTTGGGTCTACATGTGTCAGCGGTGGGCTCTCTGTTCCATTTTAATTTCCCAGAATGCCCCACTGTGAGGCTGTGTTGTGGACACTGTAGGAAATTACCCCCAATCTTTCATTATTTTCGAAGAACAATGGGTGCAGGGAATCATTTTGTTTCCGCTGTTGTCACTGGCAATTGGGAGGCAGGAATATGTGCCAAACTACTGCAAACCAATCTACAATTTACTAATAGATCCATATGTCTCTCCTTCTTCACTTCTGCCTTGACACCTAGAATATGTAGAATGCTTCCTCCCATCCATTGTGGCTGTTGTTCCAATGATTCTAGGCCTAAGGCTCATTTTATATATTTATAAAGTATATAGTTATCCATCTGATGCATCTGCTGAAAGTAGAAAATAGAAAATAGAATATGAAAGGGGTAAAGATTGTGATGCCACCTTAATTTGTGCAAAGGCACACCTGAACACTGCCAGAGCTTCAAACTCCAGGACTAAAGTGTCTTCATATGTAAAGCTGTCTATATGAATGTACTGAATGTATGAAGAGGCCTTCTACTGACTCAGGCCTCAGGTCTTGCCAGAGGAGCACCATGACGCTGTGCACTGTGTGGAGTAGCACATAGCATCATGCCAGCCTAGGGTCGGAATTGGGCATGTGTCATGTGGATACCACACCCTGACTTCACCCCCTTAATGGCTGGTCTGTCAAGAGTCCCATAGTTCTTCATCTACCTATGACTATGATTTACTCTAGTCTTTTTTTTTTTAATAACCACATCTGGGATATTGGGAGTTTGGGGAAAAAATCAAGCTGTTCAAGAGTCAAACTAATGACAGTAAAAGTGTCCTTTTAATTGAACAGCATGGGATTAAGAAAGGAAATGCTATTTCAACAGTTGCAGCCATGTTTTATTTAGCTGCTCCTGCTGATAGTGATGAAAGGGAGTGTTTTGAAAATTGCATTTACAGTCTTTTTTATTCTAATATGATCATTACGTTTTACTTTGTTATTGCAGTTAGCAGCCATCAAGTCGCTTCTGACTTATGGCAACCCTCTGAATGAGGGATCTCCACATTACCCTATCATCAACAGCCCGGCTCAGGCCTTGCAGACTCAGGGCCATGGCTTCCTTGATTCAGTCCATCCAGGTGGAATGCAGTTTTCCTCTTTTCCTACTGCTTAATATCTTACCAAGTCATCTGGGCTTATAGTATGACATCAGAGCATGGTCAAGATGGCAAAGGTTATTTTAATGAGGAAGCTAAGAGGTACTGCAGCAGTTTGCTTTTGCCTGATCCTGCTGGGAAAGGGAAGATTCCACTCCGTCCTCTTCCCTTTCTTCTGCAGAGCCAAGTGAGTGCAGATTGCTTTGGGGCTTTTAATTCAGTTTGCAGAAATTAAAGTAATTGAGGACAAAGGGGGAAAGTGGGAGGAGGAGAGAGAAATGGGGGAGGTTTTAAAAGCAGCTGAACAGTGAGAGTACAGAAGATTAATCAGGACAGTCTTTGTCAAATTGGAACAGTTAGAAGGTGTGGGCTAGTGGCAGGGAACTCACATAAACTTATAAATAATAAATAAATAAATAAATAAATAAATAAATAAATATTCATTTATATATCACATTTCCCCAGTAATGGGACTCAAGGTGGGACCTCTGTATCCATGAGTTTGCCATCTGCGGATTTGAGCATCTGCTGATGGCAAGCCCACCTTGTCCCCAATGGCAGTGTGCACACAGCCACACTGCCATTAGGGACAATGGGACTGAAGTCCTTCCTTCCTTCCTGTCTCCCTCCTCTGAGGCTCCTGGGCCGAGTTTGGCTTTCGGGGTGGTTTGGAGGCAGTATGGGGGTGCAGGCTGGAGTCTCATCAGCTGGAGGGGCTGGGGCCGAGTCTTGGAGCCTTGGGGTTCCATCCTGGATGTTGGGCCTGGTGCCGGGGGGGGGCGGGTTGCTCTGGCTCCAGAGAGCGATGCGTTCTCATCCATGGAGGAGCAGCATTGGCCCCGGGCCCTGGTTCTGGGAGTGGTGATGCTCCTGATATTCAGGTAAATTAATAAAGAGATCTTGTAGCACCTTTGAGACTAACTGAAAGAAGAAAATTGGCAACATGCGCTTTCGTAGACTTCAGTCTACTTCCTCAGATGCATTTGCTTTCAGGTAAAAGAAGCAACCCTAGAGTAAAGGAAGAGGTGGCAGATGGTGTAAGCAGCAGATGATGTCAGCAGCAGTGGGCAAACTTGCTCACCATCACTCCCAGATAGTCTTCAAGGCCTCCTCTCTCTTTGCAGAGGTGCTTTATTGAAGAAGCCTACAGCAGTCCCATTTATATTTCCAGCCCAAGGAGCTAACCCAGTCCAGCTGGAGAATATGTTGGAGACTGCTGGCTGGACCTCTGGAAGGAGAAGGCCTGGAAGTATCATGTATCCTGCTCCCCTAACGTGGCTTGCTGCACTCAGATGGGCACAAGGACCCACCCTTCTTATTGACAATTTAAACAGCTTCTTTAGCAGGAGAAAACTTTTTTGAGAGCATAAGGCTATAACAGTGAAAAGTGCTTGTGCCTGCTTTTTCTGGAAGGCAGTTGTTCCTGCTATGATGACAGAGGCAGTGGTAAATTTATTAATATTTGTAGTTAACTGTAATAATGAATACTGATAAATCAAACATTAAATATTTCTGTTTCTTCTTAATAGTAATAGCAGACATGCACATTGCCTATTGACATTGTTGAAGAACTCATCCAGTCTTTTAAACACATTTTTGTATACTACAAACAGATGTGTCACTCAAGGTCTTCCTCAAAGCAAACTTCCATACTCTGGCAACTGAGCAGATCTTTCAGTTTCATGCCCTTCTGGCTTTGTGAAGGATGGTTGGTTAGCTGCACAGCATGCAGTTATGTTAACTTTAGAAGCACTGCGTAGAAATCAAATGGAGTGTGCTATTTCACAGATGGGTATGAAAGCATAGAGACTGTGGATCAAATGTACAAATGTAGGAACGTAATGTCACACCCTGATCTCTCTGGAAACAAGCCAAGGCAACTGAGAGAAAAACTAATCAAGAAGAAAATTGCCAGGGGGTGAATGTTAAAAAAAATATTCAAGGATTTGCACTCAGAAAAAGGGTATGAAGTAGCAACATTTAAGATGTGAATAGGCCTCCTGTATAGGCTGCTCAAACATGTTTGTGTGTGTGGTGTGCTGGTGTAGCATAAGCCCACCAAAAAGCCAGGTGTGGGAACTGAGAAGAGACCAGTGGGTGCATGCACTTGCCTCTGTTGTGCTATTTGGAGCAAGGAAGGGAGTTGAGTATCAGTGTAGAAGTTTATGAGACATTTTGTTGTGACCGTCCACAAATATGAGCATCACCACAGGGCTTGGAAAGACTCCTGATGTGCCATGTGTGTGATAGGTAAAGCATGCATAATGTAAGCGTCTCTTGTTACGTAAGCCCTGACAGCAGCAGCAGACAGCCTCTGGGGAAAACACTCCTTGTGGAGTAGCAGTTAACTTTCCAGAATTCCCAGCAGTAGCATATGGCCTAGAAAAACTCTCAATTTTGGATCGGGTGCTGTAGGCAAGGCCATGTGGGACATGAAGAGGTGGAATGGCAGCAACCATTGCAGAGCCTGGATATTTTTTGCCACCTGCATGGTCACAGAAAATGGTCATCAACCTACATGGCCCCCCTCGGCTATAGTTTATCATATTACCTCCTTATATGGGCATATCCAACATTTCACAGATGAAAATCAGGACATATATGGCCAAGCAACATCAATGCATGGTTAAGATGGCAAAAGCTATTAATGAGAAAGAATTAGCAAGCTATGAGAGGCCGCAGCAGCTTGCTATTGTTTGAGGCTATAAGATTTTACTTATAGTGAAATCTTGCTGAGTTAACTAGTGAGATTACTGCACTATGCTCTTATAGTACTGCTATTCCACTTTTACTGCTCTGACTGCCTCCTGTTGTATTCTGGGATTTGCAGTTTAAGGAGGGGCATTTAGAATTCTACAAACCCCAGAATGCAACAAGAGGCAGTCAGAGGAGTAAAAGTGGAATAGGAGCACTATGAAGATTTTCACATGACATCGTTATATTGTTCCTTTATCGTCCCAAAGTGTAGTGGAATGGTCATAACAGACAGATGATTCCAAAAGATTTTCACATGAGGCTGTTAGTGTTCTTAGACCGTTGATATATCAGAATTCAGCAAATCAACTGTTTTGAAATCGTTTTGTAATCATTTATTGCTGAATTCTGATATATCAACGTTTTAAGAACGTTTGGGACGATAAAGGAACGATATAACAATGTCGTGTGAAAATCTTCTATAAGAGGATAGTGTGGTAATCTACTGAGTGAAAACTACTTTTGTACTTTAAACTCATCTTGCAGCAACTGAAATGAACTGAAGAAAAATGGGAAAGTGGGAGGAGGGAAGAGAAACTGGGACATGTTAAAAACCGTTGAAAAGATGGGACAGCAGACTTTCACTGCTAAATCAGAATAGTTGAAGAACGTGAAAGGGTTTTATCTGAACTCTCTTCATACTCATTTCTACAGTCAGCCGTCTCAGAAGCAGTTGCATCATCTCTCTCAACCTGACTTACTCCTCTGGTGTTAGGGTTCCACCCTGAAATCCCAGAGAATTAGATGTTGTTGGCTTGTCAACCCTACATGTAGGGAGTGGCATGGAAGTACTGGACAACAGAGCTGTGTATTATGCTTAAGGTAGCCTGTGGCCCTCATATAGCATATGAAATTGTGTGCATGTGTGATCTTCTTGTCCTTTGCGGCAGGCAGTTCCAAGACACTGGAACAGTTAAGAGAAGAAGGAAAGCACCATGAGCGGGGGCTACATCCACACTGTAGAAATAATCCAGTCTGACAACACTTTAACTGCCATGACTCAATTCTATGGAATTCACAATAAACGACAATTCCCAGATTCCCATAGCACTGTGGTGTCATACTGGATTATTTCTGCAGTGTGGATGCAGCCAGGATAAGTTAAATGCTCTAGCTAGAGAAGCTAGTGGAGGACTGAACTGAGGCTATTACTCTGAGTAGAGCAGACATCCAGTAGCTAGCCTGGAGGACAGATGGTGGCAGGATGAGACCTACATCAGCATTTCTGCCATGACCTGGGTAGCAGGAAACAGGCCTGAGACCCTGATTTACTGGCTGCCATCTCATTCTGTTGCTGTTATTGATGCTTTGAACTAAATTATATAGTTATCAGAATTGTCTCTATTGCTTTCATCACCTCTTCCCTCTTTCTTGCCATTTTTTAAAAATTAAAATACTTTTGTATTGCATTAGCATGTTAATTTCATTTCCAAAAGCGAGTAATCATGTTTTTAGTGAGTGGATGGAATTTAAAAAACAAAATACTTTGAACTATTCAACTGCTTCTAATTATAACAGTAGAATAGTAGCTTTTCCAGGGATCATAATCCCATGCTAGTCCCACTGGATACACTAAGGCATACTGTATATAATCATATATAAGTCTAGAAATTTAGACCCCCAAAAAACTGGGTTGACCTATCCACGGATTAAAAAAGAAAGAAAGAAAGAAAGAAAGAAAGAAAGAAAGAAAGAAAGAAAGAAAGGAACCACTCTCTTTCTCAGAGTAGAGTGGTGAGAGGCGAGATCTTAGTCCATCTCAAGAGCACCTAAGAGAAGCACCAACCCCTTCTACTCTGTCCACCACGGCTCCACTTCTGACCTTTGAGAATGCTTAGGTTAGAAAAGATAAACAGCTATGCCTGCCAGAATTTTGTAAATTCTTTGGCATCATTTTCCTTAGCTTCACCTTTTATATCCTTTGTTATGTGCTTCTAACTTTTACTCTTGACTTATCCATGGGTCAGATCAAAATCTGTAATTTTGGTCCCAAAACCTGCCCTCAACTTATGCATGAGGTTGACTTATAGTAAAGTATGGCCCAGTACAGAGCGCCCCAAAAGGGCAGTCTGCCGGCGCCCTGGATTACTCCGTGAGGAAGCCGCAGCAGACAAACTGGGCGGCTCCCTCGCAGATCAAAAAGAACCTGCAAAAAGCGGGTTCTTTTTGCGGCGCCATGATAATGCTGCAGTGTACCAATAGTGCACTCGCAACATAATTATGGCATCACAACGTGCGGATGCTAGGCGTCTATCACGTCAAAATGGTGGCGCCCATCTGTACAGTGCACTGCCATTTTGACGCCCTCGTCAAGTGCTAGGGTTGAGGCATATGTACGTGCAGCACCCTTGGCCAACCCTAGCACATGATGAGGGCACCCTATAGGCTCTTCTGGACCAGGCCTATATATGGTATTTCTGTGTAGAGTACCCACACTACCTTTATTAACAAATATCTAAATTCAAAAAACAAAAACAAGCCTTGATTGTTAATCAAGAAGTCTCAATACTTGAATAGCTACAGGCACGAAAAGATGCTGGCAGATTTGCTAAAAGCCTGTGTGAACATACGTATATGTACAACAACTGTAGGAGTCTACAGATCACCAGTTTTGTGTATACAGTGTAGGCAGGTTGAATGTTATATGTACCACTATACAAATTAACCACCTGAGTACATATGTATACCCACTGTACCTATGTTAATTATAACACATGAACATCCTAGAAATTTTATTAGGCATGTAATTCCCCACTGTATTTCCTCATTGTGTGGAAAAGCTGGTACAAATGCTGGAAAGTGTTTTTTCACTTGTAGCATGTTGCATTATTTAAAACTTCAAAAATGTACTTAGAGGTGGTATATACACCTGCACAAATGGGAGGCTGGTTTGTAGAAGTAGTGGTGGAGCTATATGATGACTTATGCTGAACATGCCCTATTTCAAACCCATTTGCACAACCTCTTCATGTTCTGCATTCCTGTTGCTGGAGTATAAACGGTTACTAGTCACAATGAAAACTCGCACAGTACAGTTGTATGCCAAGGATGTAATTACAGAAGCACCCAACTGTAATTTTTAAAGAGCGTAAGAAATGACTCAAGATTATTGTTCCCAGCTACAATTATGTGTTCATTTCTACTCCATTTGGTCTCAAAGAGAACATGATAGTTATTATTAACAGCAACTTTTAATAGGCAGAGCTGTAGAAAGCTCTGCTGCAGCTGTTGTGTAGCTGTCAATATAGCAAGTTCAGAAAGTCCTCCCATTGCTTCAATCGTCCTCCTTGCTTTCCTTGGATCATCCTGGCTCTGAGAAAGGATCCCCATAAGAATTTCTGCCTGACCAGCTCATCTGAGAGCAGTGCCAGCTGCTGTATGTGGCTTGGGGGGATCTTCAAAGACCCTATATATTTTCTTGTTTTGCGAACAGAGTAGACAGTGTCAGAAATGAACTTGAGGGTCCAGATGTGGCAGGGGATGCATAACCATGTTGGCTCTTATGGTGGTATCTAGTATTGTCTAGTGAAGTAAGACACACACTTACATGAGCATACACATACACACCCACCTTAGCATATATATTTGTGTACATGGGTACAAAGCCTTATCACAAACCCCGATGCCAATTCCACCCAAAAATCAATTCAGGAAATGTCATTACAGGCCCTAATGACATCATCCGCAATATTAGAAGACTTCCACTTTCTCATCCTCCAATGTCATTTATGCCATACTGTGTCAGCAATGCCCTTCAGCACTCTACAGAGGGCAAACAGGCTGGTCCCTGTGCTAGAGGTTAAAAGGTAAAGGTTGTCTCTTGACATGAATGTCTAGTCGTAACTGACTATAGGGGGCGGTGCTCATCTCCATTTCTAAGCCGAAGAGCCAGCGTTGTCCGAAGACTGCTCTGGTGGTCATGTGGCTGGCATGACTGCACCAAATGCTGTTACCTTCCCACCAAAGTGGTACCTAATTATCTAGTTGCATTTGCATGCTTTTGAACTCTTAGGTTGGCAGAAGCTGGGATTAGTGATAGGAGCTCACCCCATCATGTGGTACTTGGGCCTCGAACTGCCAACCTACCGATCTTGCAATCAACAGAGTCAGCGTCTTAACCACTTGAGTAAATGGACATAAATAAGACATTAGAAATTGGAAGATGCAAAAACTAGTTGCAGAACACTTCAGTGTTCCTGGGCATTCCATCATGGACCTCAGGACAGCAGTCCTTGAATGAAAAGACTACCAAGGAAGATCAGAAAGAGAAGCTGCAGAATTGGAGTAGCATATATACTTGTGTATAAGTCGATCTCATGTATAAGTCGAGGGCAAGTTTTGGGGGCAAAATCATGGATTCTGATATTAAAATGTGGACACAAACCTCCAACCCCACCCTTCCCCACAACCTTTCCCAAAGCTGATGGCTTGCAAAAAAAGGGGACACAGACCTCTGATTTCCCTCCTTTCTCCAAGGCTGATGGCTCACAAAATGGGAGACACAGACTTCTGATTTCTCTCCTTTCCCCAAGGCTGATGGCTTGCAAAAAA
>NC_056527.1:61012411-61027019 GCF_019175285.1 Sceloporus undulatus | reverse complement strand
GGGGGGGGCATGCTGCTGGAAGGGTGGGCAATATGTGGCCTTCCTATCAACTGTACCAGCATAATTGCTTATCTCTTCAGGATGCTGCTGATCCCCAAAGAAACCAGCTATCAGCAGCAGTGGCAAGGACCGTGGGAATGACTCTGCTACTACTGCCTGCTTTTTTGGGTGCTGGCAACTCCAGAAATGATTGGCAGCAGTGGTGGCAGCAGCAGCAGCAGTAGGGCCAACTCCATGTGTCTGCCACCAATTCCTCCTCACTGCCTCTCCTTCCTACATTTCTTGCCTGCCTAGCAGCCTCTTCTGGGTTTGGAATGACTTCTTGCCAGGAGGGAACAGCAGGTGATGGAAGGGAAGGAGTCCATAGCCACCAAGGTTCAGTGAGTGGAGTAGGAGATGCTTGCCTCAGTCATTGATGATACCTTTGAGTGAGCCAAGTATCTCCTTTCTTTGTCCACCAAGCCTTCTTACCTCACTCCCCATGCCTTTGAGGCTCAGTGGGTGGAGAAGGAGATGGTCTCCTTCCTCACTCATGGTGGCTCCTTTCTCCAGCCTCACTCCATGCCTTCAACATTTGAGGAGCAGTGGCATCACCTCAATTATTGTTAAAAAAATTGATACTTTATTACTAGAAAGATTCTTTTTCTCCACCTGTGATCCAGTGGACAGAAGATCTAACAATGCTTGCAACATCTGAAAGAGTGATGTACAGATGAAATTTACAAATGGACTTTTGGACAGGCTTTATAAAAATAACTAATGTTATTTTTCTCTGTTTGTGTTTTTATTTTCCTGCTTTTGTTATACTGGAACATTATACATGTGGCTGAGATTTCTTTTGAATGTAAATAAATGTTATATATATATATGTATATATATATATATATGGAGGAAAAAAGCCCTAAATGACTTGGGACCTTGATACCTGAAAGAATGTCTTTCCCAAAGAGTGCCTCTCCCCAGTGGCATCCTTAATGTTGGTGTGACCCAGTAAAGCTGCCTGGCGCTGCTGGGGGGGGGGGGTAACCCACCATCTGCCCAACTGCCCAACCAGGGCTGTGGGGGAGAGGCCAGGCAAGTGAGGCACCGTGGAAGGAGTGTTCACATGCTCGTCCCTCCTTCTTTGGTGCCTTGGCTGGCTCAGGAAAGCCAGGCAAAGCACGGGGAAAGGGTGAGTGCATTTGTGTGCATGCTTTTCCCTCCTTCCCCATTGCCTTGGCTCACTGGGCCCAGAGCATCAGGGCAGCGAGGGAGAGCATGTACTTGCCCCTCTTTCTCTTTTGCCTTGGCTCCCTTGAGAGCCATGACAACAGACAGCAGCACCACACACCCACTTCCACAGTGAGAGGAGGGACCATCTGGGTGTCACCCGGTGCAGTCAGCACCCCCACATCTCCCTGTGATGCCACTGCATCCTCCTATCCAGTACATACCAATCTGAGATTTGAGTTTGGCCAAGGGAACTCTCGTCGTGGGGGCAGTACAGTATGCAAGGACATGGAAGAGGGACTTTGTACACCAACACACAAGCTAGGAGAGGCTGCAGCGGTTTGCTTTTGGCTGAGCCTCCTGGGAAGGACCCTCCTGTTCTCCCCCCCCCCCCCACGAGTTAATTGTGTCCAAACAACTTTTGCACTTTGAACTCAGTTTGTAGCCACTGAACTGAGCCAAGAACAGAGGGCAAAGGTGGGAACATAGAAAAATCAGGCTATCTTTAAAGGAGCTCAAAAGTGGGACAACATAGGATTTATTGGGACTGTCCCTGCTAAATTGAGACAGGAGGATATGTTGTTGCATGTATTGATTCACCACTTTTCAGTTTCAGTTATGGATTTGGTGTGTTGGGGGAATGGATTTGGATGTGACCATGAATGCACCCCTGATATTTTATTTTTCTCTTTATTTCCCTACTTCGCCATCTGCTTGGCACAGTGAGCTATGGGTCTTCAGTATCAAAATTATGCTGTGTGAGGAAACATGTATTTCATTTAAAGACAGCTCTGATCAAACTCCATTGGAGCTCTTTGGTGTTAAGGAGATGAGATAATGATAGAAGTAACCCATGTTTTTTTCAGATCCGGGCTTAACTGTATTTTATTGCTGCCTTTGATACTTGTAACCACAGCAACAAATAGCAAAGGATACACAGTGTCAAGGCTTCTCATCTTGCTAATCATATTCCACTGCCAGACACCCTATAGATCACAAAGTGAATTAACATTTAACACAAAAACATGAAGATGTTGTAGAAAGCGTTCCTCTCCTCTTTCAAAGGATGACCTATGAAGGCCAAAGGCCTCCAAGCGTGGGCTGACCTTTGGAAAGAAAGTCTGTCATGTTCTTGACAGAGATGGATCAGGCTTTTGGCAAAAGTGAATGCCAACATCTGACTGAATTATGGTGATGGGCTGAAACAATTCACTTCAACATATTAAACTACATATAGCTCATAGCTTGTTGGATTGAGCTGATGTGGAAAATAAATTAGGTTAGAAAATGGTGACAGTTCAGGATTTTGAAAGTAGCATGCACAAAGATTTTTCTTAACATTGTCATTTACTGTCCTTTACATATTATCAAATAAATAGCAGGACTCAAGGTAATTTACAAATGAAACCAAATACAATCCTATTGAAAAAACATTTAATTATTGTAAAAGTTTGTTCATGTTTGCTTGTGTCTTTTGTAATAATACTTTTTTTTAGTACTTTGAAATACTTTGTGTATTGTGCACTTCTCATATGTTGTCTCAATTATCCATATACTGGGTTGGCCCTCGTGTTATGTAGAGTGAAACAATTGCTGTAGGCAGAAGATGCCTAAGGTTATTCCTCCTGAGGCTACACACTCTACCCATAAACTATTCTGCTGCTTCAGGTGTAGCAGAGAATCTTATCCCATCACTAACGCTGAAGTAAGATTCAACTGCCATCCCCACTGGCCTCTGCACATGAAATGGTGGTGGCACTATGTTGTCCTTTATTTCAAGCAGCAAACTGTCTTGAACCCACCTTATCCTTATGCCTTGCACTGCAGCCTGGTGGCCCCGTCTTGCATGGAGCTGAAAAGTCTAAAAGGGAGAACCTATTGTACAGTTCATGCTCTTCAGCTCTATTAAAAATGTCAGAACAGGGCTAATGGGAGCTTAATATTAGAGTTGTTGGTAATAATAACGCAACCGGGGTAGCCTGAGGTGTTTGATGTTTTCACTATCAGATACGGCACCCCCCTGCCACTGGTTGGGGCAAGAGTGTCACAGTCTCCTTTCTCCAAATGTTGACTGCATACATGGAGAAGAGGTTACAGAAGTTTCATCCTTTAGTCAAAACCCAGGCTAAACACGTATTTGCAACAGGATCAGCTGTTTGGATTAGAACTCCCAGAGTCCCCCAGCAGCACGACTAGTTGCTATGCTGGGGTATTGTACGAAATGGTAGTCCTCAAAAGTAAGTTTCCTAATCCCTGAACAGGAAATCACCAAAACAGAGCACTTTTCTGTTGTGTGACTGAAACAATTATCTGTACACAACCCAATGGCAGTATGTTCCTGTTGGCAGTTCCAGTTACTGTTAGTTTAGCCAGTGAAAATCAAGTTACTACACAGTTTAATAGTTTGTATGACTTCTCTAGTCTGAGGAAATAAAATATTTGATTGTGTATCTTTTCAGTTTTGCCTAGACTTGCCTTCATTCGTCATTGACCCTGATCTGGAATATTAAACATAATGTAATAGTAAAAATAATGTTAAAAGGTAAAGGTAGTCCCTTGTCATGAATGTCTAGTTGTAACCAATTGTAGGGGATGGTGCTCATCTTTGTTTCTAAGCCAAAGAGGAATTTAGAGGTAATGTAGATCGAGGCTGTGGATGTAGCTGTCTTGCCTGGCATTTCTTTTGGTGGTGCCAGGCTGCTGGGAGTCCTGAGCAGCTAGACACATACTGCTTTCAGTGTTGTTGCCCATTCCTGCTCCTGCCCACTGCTGCTTGCCCCTAGCTGTCTCTTGGTAAGTAAGCAGGAGTGCTGCTACCATTTCCTGAACTCTTCAAAACTGGCCTCTGCAGTCTTTTTATCCAGGCTGTAATTAGTGTCCAGCTGTAATTGGATGATAAAGAGAGAAGCACTTTCGGTTTCAAGTCTGGCCCAGCTGGTAACACTTCAGATAATGGATGTCTTTCAATTAGTGTTGGCAAATGTGCACAAATTTACAAAAGCAACTCAGGTTTCCTCTGAATGGACAAACTGATATATGAACAATGATATTGGATTAAAATTGGGGCTATAACATAATGGATGAGGAACAAACTCACCACATCGAAACAGCCATCTTGAGTACTTTCTTGGAAATAACATGGAGGTTGTTTTTTAAAGTAAGCTTTTTTTTCCCAGCTAAGGCTCCATCACCCTTCTAGAATCATTCTGAAATTCTCAGTCCCTTATTCGTCTATATAGGACCCTGATCTACAGCTATCACACTAGAAAGTCCATGCCAGGATCTGAAATAGGAATCCCATGTTCTTAGGCTGGAATCCTTATGTGCACAGGTGGCAGGAGTGTGCAACAGTGTCCACTGAGACTGGTCAACAGTATCCTGCTTTTGGATCCGCCAGGCAATTATTAGCCTTCTGACCTTCCCTTGCCAAAAGAAGAGTAACTCATTTCTATTGCATGCAAACCCACAGGTTCAGCAAGAAGTCCAAGGATCTGACTTTAAATTTGGATTTAATCCCCAGGGTGGGTGAGAGAAAAATTCTCCATCCTATCTGTGCTATTGAAAGGTAAATAGAAGTAGGTTAATCACAAGGGGAAATTTCCCAGGTATAAAAGCAGTTGGCAGTAGAATAAGCTGTGTAGGGATAAGAGATCATTTAGGCACAAGACATTAAATCTCAGGTTTGGAGTTGGATTGCATGGTCCATGGTGCCAATATTGCAGTAATTCCCATCCATGCAGGGAATATTTAGCGTCATTGCCAAGTTACATGATTCTCAAATAAGTATTCCCAGTAAGACTGTTAGCCATGTAACTTTGGGCAAGTCTCAGTCTCAGAGGAAGGCAAGGGCAAATTCCCTCTAAACAAATCTTTACAAGAAAATCCATGACAGGTTTGCCTTAGGATGTCCACAAATCAGAAGCAACTTGAAGGCCCACAATAACAATAACAAAATCCTGAATAGTATACTATTGTTGGTAAATAAGGTGAGACAAGGTTCTGTGCTATTTCACTCTTACCTGTTGTCTGCATGCAAACTCAAGTTTTTGCCAGTCAAAATCCTTGTAGAAAAAGGATTTTATATAAGTAATATAAAGTTATGGTACAGTTACCAGTTTCCTATTCTTTGATGAGGGAATGCTTTTATTTTTGTCTTTTGTAATAGTACTTACTTGTGTATTACTCCTTCATGCAAATTACATGGCGGTAGAAGAGGATAAGCTGTGTTAGTCTTAGAGTGGTTAAAGTTTATGGTTCAGCCTTCAAAGTCTCTTGCTTGTCAGCAGAAAAGACTGGAATTACCTATTTGAACAGAAGACTTGTCTATTGTATAGTGGAGCTGTATAATCATAGCTTGTCCACACACTTGTAAGGTCCTGAGTAAGGGCAGCCAAATGTCAAAGAGTATTATGCTTCTGCATACCTTTAAGAGATCTGTGAAAGGGAGATGTCCAATAGGTGCAGCTTCTATGACAGACTAAAGAAGAACAGGTGGGATTCAGGACAGACACAGAACTCAGGATAGGGAAGAAGGCAAAGGAAAGGCAGTACAGTATAGCTGATTTCTTACAGTCAACAGTGCCATCTGCTGATAGTCCAAGCTCATGGCTACTGCTAAGGTAGTTGGGTAGGAATTGGAAGAAGAGGAAACAAATGTAGTGCTTGCACTGGAGGGGTTCAGTACAGATTTTTGTACTGAGCTCATAGTTCCTTTGTTCCATTCTCTTGCTGTGGTGCAGTCATAAGTGTCTACTTGAAAATAAGCCCTACAGTTTTTAATTGTGTTTACTTCCTAATAGGATTACAATCCACCGGTGTCTGCTGAGTTCTGTAAACAGGAGGTAGAAAGAGCTGGATTTAGAATTTGTAGAAAAGACAAATTTGTCTTTGATATGTTAAGGACAAATTGGTGCATTAAGTTCTACATGAGAGAGCCATATTAAGGGAGCTGAATACTGTTTGGAAAAAAACCCCATATTGTATAAATTAGTTTCCTTGGCATACTTGAAAGCATTCTATGTTGAATAAGACCACGACTGTGTAGAATAGGAGTTAAAAAGCACTGGATGTCTAAATATTGATGAACTTCTACTCCTGTCATGCCTTCTTACCAGCCATGTTGGCTAAGACTATGACAGACACAAATTAATTTTGGAAAGTCATAGGGCATGAACAAACAGGCCAAAATAAAGCTGGTTCGGGTCACTTTGGAGATATGCTGTTTAAATGATGCATGCGTCCTAAGAGGCTAGAAGCCACACCAAAGGCACGTTCTAATCCTAAGGACTGGAACACAACTTCTGGCCTCTTAAGATGTGTGTGTCATTTAAACAGCATACCTCCAAAGTGACCCGAACCAGCTTTATTTTGGCCTGTCTGTTCAGGCCCATAGATTCCCTGTTCTGGGCTAGTGGTTTTCAGCATGTGTCCCCAGCTGTTGTTATGTTTAAACTTCCAGAAGTCCCAACTAGCATGGCCAAAGATGAAAGGATTCTGGGAGTTGTAGTTTAAGAACACCTGGTAACCTATGAATGGACACCACTACTTCAGGCCAGTGTTGTGTACTTTGACCAGCAGCAGATCTCCAAGACATCCATATAGGGCTGTAGTTCTCAGCCTTTCCAGATGCTTTGGACTTCAGCTCTCCAGATCTTTGACTACTGAGCACACTGGCTTCTGGAATTAGAAGTCTAAAATATCTGGAGGAACCCCTGGAGTAGGGGATTTCCCCTCAACTTTGTTAAGGTCTATTGTTTAGTTTATTAATTTTTAAGTATGTTTTAATTCTTGCATTGTTTAATAGTAATTTAAGGGGGGATTGAGGGTTTTGAATTGTATTTTTTTAACATTTCTAAGCCACCCCAATTGCATTTTGTAGAGGGGCAAGATATAAATTATTACTATTACTATTATTAACTGCTAGCTTATTATTTTGCCAGGGTCTGAATTTGGGGTGTCCTCTATTACTGATCTATACCATGCCCTCAGTGAGATTTTTGGCACCCAGTCTTAAACATTTAAATAGCTAGCTGTGAACATTTCCACCAAACTATAAACTGGATGCCTGCCAAATTACCCTTTTTTTGTGTCAATATATGCCATTGTGATAGAAAACCCCTAGGAAAGCTGGGAAGCAAACTCATCTGAAATTTACATTTTTCTTTGTAACATCTGTTTTTTGTCCTAAAATTTACATTTCAAAGAGCAGAGGGGAACTTTGCAAACTTAGGTGAAATTTACATACCTGAATTTCAGAAACAGACTAGCTGACAAGCCCAAATCAAACAGACGGGTGTTAACTGTAAATGACATTTTACAGAGCTGCTCAAGGACATATGACATAACTTATGAAGGCATTTGCAAACAGGGTGCGAGATTTTTAAATAGGGGGAGGAGATTGCATAAAAATATAACACATCAAAACCATCTTAGTTTGTAATTCTGTACCTCTGTAGCTGACAGTAGGGCCAACTGAACTCAATGGGACTTATTTATGAGCAGAATTGTGTGGGAGTGCAATGTTAGACTTGCATTGCTTATTAAACGTGTTAAATGTCAGGGATGATAGCTCAGAGCCATATCTGATTGCTCATTCAATTTTCTTTTGCAGAAAGTTGTTTGGGCCCATGGAATGGGAGGGGTAGATTTTTAAACCATTTCCATCTTACACAGGTTTTACTAGAGGAAAATATATAGGCACCTATACTGTGTTTCTATAATCTTATCTCCAAATGTAATAGAAGCCCTTTATGGTGGTGGAGATTTCTATGGGGAAATCCTAAGGACTGGAGCGTGGCTTTGGTGTGAGTTCTGGACTCTTAGGACACATGCATCATTGAAACACCATACCTCCACTGTGACTCGAAGCAGCTTTATTTTCGCAGACTGTCAAAATAAAGCTGCTTCGAGTCTCTTTGGAGATATGCTATTTAAATGATGCATGAGTCCTAAGAGTCCGGAGGTCGTGCCAAAGCCACACTCCATTCCTAAGCACTGGAATGCAGCTTTGGTGCAGCTTCCGGATTCTTAGGATGCATGCATCATTTAAATAGCATACCTCCAAAGAGACCCGAAGCAGCTTTATTTTGGCAGTCTGTAACAGGCCTTAGATTTGGTTTATTCATCTCATCATCACAAAATGCTACCTGGCCACTTCACTGTGGATGGTACTAACCCTGGGCATCTGTAGACCAATGATAGGCATGCTCTTAACGGTTGTACCAATCTGTTAGGTCTTCAAGTATAGTCCCAGTGGCAGTCTGCTACCCAAGCATAAGCCTAGTTCCATACAGAGAAGCTCATCAGTGGATGGATGGACATCAGGTGCTGCTGAGCTGGCCCCAGCAAGTGTGAATACAATGATTGTGTGAAATAATTGAGATCTGTATCCCCAGAGGGACTGCTACACTAATGAAGAAATCACAGTTCTTCAAGGTATATACGTATAGTACAATGTATTTCTAATACTGAATGGAAGTTACAGATGTGCTTAAGTCTTCCCCAGCAAAAAGGTTCTTAAATACCCTTCCTTTTGTGTTAGAAACACACCATTCAGTCCATTTGCTATATTCACTGGTCACAGCAACATGCTGTTATAACAGGGTTTGGTTCAAATTAAGATTCACCAGACCTTACTTCTGCTCTTTTCTTTCCAACATTAATGCCCAGTCCCTGAACATGTGGAATAGTAACAAGGAGGAGATTGCCTTTAGGAATATTCATAGCTCCCCACACATCTGGGCTGGGAAATGCATTTTATTTATGTATTTGAATATTTATAAGCTGCTTTTCTGGACCAATTCCAAGGCACAGTGTGTGATCATCAGACAACTTTTTTTGGAAATATGTATGGCTGTAAGCCTTTGTACATCTCAGCGGTGGTACCAATTAGTTGAATTTGCCCAGGTGCTGTCTATTGCTGACTCCAAAGGGAGCTGGGAAATAAGGCAGACTGCAAGATGCTGTTTTCAAATGCAACACACTAGGTCAAGGGAGAGAAACACAAAAGGCACCTAATAATTTGTGAAAGGGGGAAGGGGCTGTCTTTAAGGTTCAAAACAGTCTTCTGAAATTGTATTGCTATGTGGAAATTACTAGTTTCATATTGGCTGGTTGAAAAATGGGAGACAACATGCCTATTTCACATCCTGGTCACCCACGCCCTCCTTTGAAAGCATATGAATACTTCTCAGATAAACTGACACCATTTTGTCTTACATAATCTTGAATTGCATACGGGACTATTTAGATGTGCAGCAATGTGTGATCATTTAGAAAACCAGACAGAAAAACCATCCAGCTAAAGCAAAATACTTGTCACTTATAGACTTAATCTATTACTTGTGATCTCTCTCTCTCTCGCTCTCTCTCTCTGTATTACCTGTATATTACCTAGGAAGACATTGTCAATTTTGAACAGAGGGAATTGTCAATTTTGGACTGAGAATTGTCAGTTTTTCTCCAATATTATTTCTTCTATAAAGTCATTCATATGCTATTTAAAATCTGATGTCCTTAAATAATCCATAGTTTCTGTCACTGTGTCTTCAATAATGTGTGTTGTATAATTGGAAAAAACAGTAAAAAAGGAACAGGATTAGGAATGAATACAAATTTAGAAATAATTCTAAATAACAAGAATGAATTTGCACTATCAAGATTTGCACTATCAAGTCTAATTGACTGGGAACAAGGAGAACGTTGGACTGAAGGCAGAGGTATTATGAAGAAGAAATGCAAAATGGCAGGAAAAGGAAAGAGGCTTCAATGGATGGTAGATGAAAGTCTTCAAGCAGTTAAGGACAAATGAGAAGGAAATTTAAAAGCTGACAGAAATAGAGTCAGAATCCTGAATTCAGTGACTTGTGCACAGGGACAGAGAATCAATGCAGAGAAACAGAAGATGACAAAAAAGAAAAAAGAAAAGAAAAAAGAAAAATAAGATACTTCTTCCACAAGATCTGAGAATTCAAATGGAAATTTGAGCCAAGAGTGGGGATGCTCTACAACCAGCAGCGGAACACATCACCTGATGAAGCAGAAATAAAAAGATACTGGAAACAATACACTGACGATACTGTGGTAAATCATGGTTAATTTCCTCCATGTTACTGTGATTCAAGTGATCTCTCTGGTAAAATCTAGGTAATGACTAGCTATTATTGCTACTTAGACTTGCCTTTTCCAGAAATAGAGAATCATCCTTCTTGTATCCCCATTTTGTCCAGCTGTAACTGAAAACATTCCACTCAACAAGTCATACCTTGCACAGAACATTGCACAATATCACTCTGTTGTCTGCTGCTCTATTTTAGTTCTTCTTTTGGGTTGTGGCATGATCAAGAAGCACTTCAGGCCACATCCCTTCTTAACACTGTATACAAAAATTGAGCTTTAAGAACAAGGTGAGCACCTGTCATATCCTTTTGGTGAGCCATTTATTGAATGTATATATCCCTGTAATCTTGCGATTCTGAGTCCTGGTGCTTAATTATTTATTGTGCATTTTTGACTATATTTGTTTAGCTACTCCTTCTGAGATCAGATGAAAATGAAGCCAGAATTTTTATATAAATGCTAGTCCACAAACACAAAAACTTAATAAGAATGGAATAATCCCCCAAACGGTCTTGATGTACCTGTCTTCAGAATCATCCCCCACATTTTCTGGCAAATTCAAGGAAGGATACCTCCAATCTTTAAAGACTTTCATGACTTAACTGTCATGATAAAAAGTGGAATTTATCCCAATTTTGTTTTCCTGCCATCTTTGTGCGATACATGATTTGCAAGTCAGACACATCACATTATCATGATAAAAGACTGCCTGTTACCAATGGCAGCAAATGGTAGCATGAATGATTTAATTCTGAAATGCTTTTGTCAGACATTTTCATTACAACACTCTTCCCACCCCACCCTTTGTATATGAGCAATGTGATACCTTTCAAACTCAGTGTCAGGTAATATGAAAGTCAATGTTAAGAGAATTCACCCCTTTCCAGAATATCAGGCAATTTAATTTCCTTTTTATATGAAGCTACACACCTGTATGCTTCAGCGTCTCTATGTTATTGGTGTCACTCATAGTTAAGGGATCCAGTAATTTGTGAAGGGGAGGCAGGAGGAGGAATAGACACGGGGAAGACAGTTCTACCTTGGTTTATATTAAAAAACTGAGATGTATTCAAAATTCAGAAGGGAAAACAGTTCTCTTCAGAATGACTGACATCAAGTCAAGTGAGTGTAGATTTCTCAGGGGTTTATGCCACTTCAGAATGCATGTGGGAGAGAGTGCTTGTTTGGAAGCACATTTGCTTGAGAAGCTCCCTGCACATGGAGAACTAATGCACAAAAAGAACTTTAGGCTAGAAATCTTTTCCCTCCAGGTTTGTTTTTCATGCCAGGGGTTTTAGATGCAGGAGCATTTTCAGACAGTTGACCCTTCCCTGGTATTCTCAACTGGCAGAATCCACTATCCTTGGGAAGGAGGCCTCTGGTTCCATTGCGGTCTTGTGTTCCTTATGTTTGCCACACTGGTCCATAAAGCAGCAACACTGCCATGGTTGTCAGGTGCCAGCGAATAACGCAAGTGCTGGGTTAAAGGAGCATGTGTTAAGTATTAATGTATCACAATGCATATGCTATCAACAAGAGCACGTACTGTTGATGAACCTTGATGTGTCTCCTGTTTTGGTCACCTTGCTGCCAGTTTCACTGACTGCTCTCTGAGAGTAGGGATGAGCAAGGTATGGGTCCCAATTTTCTTGGGACTTGCTGGGGTTGTACTGATCTCCCCCAAATGTCAAAGAAACAGGAAGTGGCTAGATGTCTAGTTAGTGAGGGGGAGGCTTTAAAAACATTTAAAATGTGGATGTGTCCTTACATTACCTACTTATGGCAACCTCATTAATTTCATAGGGTTTTCTTAAGCAAGGTATACTCAGAGGTGGTTTTACAAGTCCCTTCCTCTGAAATATAACCTATAACACCTGATATTCATAGGAGATCTTCAATCTAAGTACTAACCACTGCTGACCTTGCTTAGCTTCCAAGATAGGATCTTGTACCTTTAGATTATTTTGGCCTAAGGCTCTGAACCTTATTCAGAAACAGATCAGTTGCTCTTAGGGAGTTCCAACAGCATCATTCCTCCTTTTTATCATTTTTTGGGGTGTGTGCGCATGGTCCAGTGTTTCAAATGTTCTTAGGAGTCCTGTACACAGCCCATTGGATACATGATTCCTACCCCCTCCATGCATTGTAGAGATACAATCCCCACCGTTTAATCTCCTGTGACTCATAGAAATATTATTCTGACAGAATGGTCATAGAGCTGAATGAACTGAATTTCCTTTCATACCATGTAGGTATCGTTTCTGTCCAAATCATGTGGCCTTCCAAATGTTGGACTGGATCTTCAGGCAGTCTTAGCCAGCATAGCCTATGGTGAAGAATGCTGGTGCTGCAGTTCATAAATATCAATAAATATTGATATTTTTGCTGTTGATACCAATATTATTATTAATAATACAAACAATGCCAGCAATAGTATGAGACTAATAATCTGAGGGCATCAGCAGATGTGAACATTGCTATCAAAATGGGGCAGGATATTCCAAACAAAGGCCAAGTGGTGCACAGTGACATTGCAGTATTGAGAGGGAACTTGGATAATTCATTTCCATTCAAAGTTCTGGTAAGATCTATTTGATCAGTTCTTGCAACAGTAACCATGGCCTTACACTGACCACCTTTGTCTTGTTCTCTAACATGTATGCCTTCTTCCCACCTGGAATATTGTGTCCAGTTCTGGGCACCACAATTTAAAAAGGATGTGGAGAAATTGGAGCATGTCCAAAGGAGAACGACTAAAATGGTGCAGGGTCTGGAAGCCATATCCTATGAGGAACAACTTAGGGAGCTGGGGATGTTTAGCCTGGAGCAGAGAAGGTTAAGAGGTGATATGATAGCCCAGTGTAAATATTTGAAGGGATGTCATATTGAGGAGGGAGCAAGCTTGTTTTCTGCTGCTCCAGAGACTAGGACCCGGAGCAATGGATGCAAGCTGCAGGAAAAGAGATTCCACCTCAACATTAGGAAGAACTTCCTGACAGTCAGGGCTGTCTGACAGTGGAACACACTCCCTCGGAGTGTAGTGGAATCTCCCTCCTTGGAGGTCTTTAAATAGAGGCTGGATGGACATCTGTCAGGGATGCTTTGATTTGGATTTCCTGCATGGCAGAGGGTTGGACTGGATGACCCTTGTGGTCTCTTCCAACTCTATGATTCTCTGATAACAGACAACTCTGATAGTTGGATGTACTGTGTGACTTGACTGATGTCTGCAAACTCCTTTAAATGCATCATTTGAAGCACTATAGAAATGCAATGCATTTATTTAAAAAAACAACACAGCCAAAACAAGGTGTCTGTTCATGTAGGAGTAGGGTGCCTGTTTATGCATTGCCAAAAAAGAGGACAGAACTTTATATAAAGATTGAATATGCTAATTATTTTGTACAATGCTGTAGTGTGAAATGGCTCATGGATTTGTTCATGTTGCCGAGTGCTGTTTCTGAACAGCTCTAAGGATTCTCTCTCCTTAAGGCCTACAGATCTTTAAGGCAGAATTGGCTCAGACAACTGGGAATTATTAACCTCCATGATATGAGTAAATCACAGCTTTTGCAATGCTGCATTGGGATGGGAGAAGATATGGGTGAAAGAACATAAATAATTGAATCTTAGAATGGGAAGGGACTACAAGGGGAATCTAGTCCAACCCTCTGCTATGCAGGAAAGCACAACTAAAGCACTCCTGAAGATGCCCATTCAACCTCTGTTTAAAGATTTCCTTGGGGCAAATTCCCACTATGGTTTAAACCAGAATTGTACCGAATCATGATCTGGTTTAAACCACCATGGTTCCCACTAAATCAGAATCGCTGAACCGATTCGGAAAGGGGGACCATGGTTTACACCCATTTGACCCACGTTAAAAAGACACTGGATTTTTCTGCTCCTTTTGGGCTGAATCGATTTATTTTCAAATGTCCTTCCAATGTCACAAGTTGAAGCAGTGACCTTCAGAGAGGATGTGATGGCAGTGGGGGAGGTAATGGGTCTGTGGGGCTGTTTGGTCTGCCAGCTGTTGTGGTGGAATTTCAGAGAAAATCTACCCTATACCACTGGTCTTTTTAGGCTGGATTAAGAGCCATTTGGGCCAGGATCAAGACAGATCCACTGGATCCATATCTGGTTTCCCTAATTCCAGCCCAGGGCTATTGGCCTGCATTGTCCTGGCAGGATTTATTGCTGTAACCTGCCCGGATTCCTATAAAATTATTATTATTATTATTATTATTATTATTATTATTATTATTATTATTATTATTAT